>NW_016909145.1:850511-962251 GCF_001483705.2 Eufriesea mexicana | reverse complement strand
TACTAAATATTTTAAAGATTACAAAGATCAAGGTACTTCCTCACAAGAAATTTCGAAGAAACATCAAAAGATGTTAAAGCAAATATGTATTGACTTCAGCAGTCATTAGTCATTTCGAGCATACAATCTACTTTTAGTAAAATTCTTATTCACATTCATATACAATTTTTCTTGGTGCAGTATGTTATAAATTTTGTCTTTGCTTTGTTTATAATATAAATCGTACCCTTTGCGGAAATTGTACAAGGACAGTTGCATGATACATTGTGTGTAGGAATGGGACCACTTGTATCCACCGACTTGCAGCCTCTCCAATTGCAGTTTTAGTAGTTCCAATTCATCGACATTGAAATTATATCTAAGGGAAAAAAAGAAAAAATGAGAACAATTAATAAACTTCAATTAAACAGCTTTCTTAGTTTATGAACACGAGGTTAACTGCTTTACTTAGACAAGCAGTAGTGCATATTTTATTTTTGTAGCACGAAGCTAAAGTAGAGTAGTTAGTTTGTGGTCAGACAGTAAAGAGGGACTGCTTCTCATAAAATATAGTATTAATTATGGTTCCCACCTATCAACGTGAAACACTCTAAAATATTTATCGAAACAAATTTTTCCTATTTTCCATTTCAACATGATTGAGCTCTTCAGGAATCAAATTGATCGATTTTACATTTGTTATAAAATTATCAATTTTATCATTAGAGTACACGATTACTGCCCGACTTTCAAAAAAATAAATTTTACATATTTAATGCAAGTATTTTATATTATAAACCTTTTTTTAAAGATTCGTATCGATAAGTACTTACTGATAATAGCTTTCTTCGGGTAAGTCAGTGTATAGCGGCAAACATCTGCCAAACGCGAGATCTGGAATATTAAAATGAGAAATCGAATTTTATCTCTGCTTTCCGTATCAAGTGCTGTTGATTACAAAATTGAATATTTCGTTGTTCAATTAATAATTACCATTGTAACATGTTTCTGTTTGAGGATCACAGAGGCTCTTGCTGAACAGACACCCTGAAACAGATTTAAAGGCATCAATAGGAGGCTGATGAGGCTTTAATTAACGTGTTTTATAAAATATATTGCATATAAATTACAACAGTGTTAACTTAATGACTACGTATAAAATATTTCACTTGTTGAACCCAATATGAAGCAACAAAGTATATATCAACAAGTTCAAGTTTTAAATAATTATTGCTATCAAATTTTAAACCTAGAGTCAGAGTATGTTTGGAAAATATCATAAATTTCCTTAAAAATTTTTCACAAACTTTATAAAATCTATCGTGATTGCGATAAAAATATAATTTCGAACTTCAAATATAAAGATCTGTAGCATATTTTCCTGGATCATCGACTAACAACCGGATATATTAACATTTCATAATGATGTAAATAAAATGTCACAAACCATTATTATTTCTGTTCGTAACTGATTGACGTAAATGATTACGTCATAATAGTATATGGCATGTTGTCCTACTGAGATCGCAATGTATTTACTAATTAGAATACCAAGCATTTCCCACTTTCGTTCCGTAGCTGTACGGTCGCTTAATCCTTGATAGGGGTTGAATAATCAAAGGAAGATACGTTTGTCAATGTGCCACAGGGAAACGTTAATATCTACCCATTAATCTTATTCCATTAAAATGTATTTACTCTGTACGAAACTTTGATGTTAGAAACCTTTGAACATTATAATTAATTATGTTACATCAGTCGTGTAAAGTCTAACACTAAATGCAAAAGACGAAGCCTTTAATATACATTCTATAGTACATACGTTCATAGCATTTTCAAATATCGTTTCAATATTGTATATTACTAAATTTTTGAACTTAATTGTACATTATCTTGATTATCAAAAGTGCAACAGTAATTTTTAAGTTATAAACTGCAGTATATATAAATAATTTCAAAGTATTTTCAAGCATTGTTCAACTGTGGAGAAAGACTTAAATTTCTTCTTCCGATAGGATCTCATTATTCCTTAAATAGGCAATACTGAACAGGCGGGTAGCGTTTCATTTCCCTTGTCTTTCATTTCGAAATCGAGCTTCTCCGTAAATGTCACTGCGTTAACTATGCAAAACTAAGCTTAACAGATGTCTCTCTTAATTATAAAAGATATTTTATTATAAAATATACAGAATGACAATGTCCAATTGTCTAGATTCACTAAACTTGACGACTCAGAAGATAGAAAAGTATTGCTTCGACGTTTTAAATTTACCTCGATTTAAATAAAATTAGGTAAAAATGATACTTAATTATCGTAAGAAGCAGGCACCTGTGCCAGTGATAGAGTAGAACATATGTACTATGCGGAGTTGATAAATTGGCGTGTGTGGTGGTACTAGAGCAAAGAGAAACTACTAATCTATTTTACTCGCTCTATCCATCCTTACTTTGTTTCGAACAATGGCACGTGTTGATATATAGTAGGATAGGCAGTGAGTAATTATTCTTAAAGGAATTATGGGACAAAAACGGTACATTCCGTCAATAAAGCATCTCACTTGATCTCGCAACGTGAATACCTCTTCTCTATTATGTAATTCTATAGTATTAACGACGAAATTAGCTAATATCAGAAACGATAAATATTACTCTATTCTAGCTGATCAGCTAGACTCACCAATACTAGTACTGATATTTTACCACAAATATGATAAAATTCGTGTAAAATGTTAAATCTTTTCCTAGAAATTCTATAATAGATGTCGTTGAAATCTGTTTTACAATAGACTTAAAATCTCGAGGCTATTATATGTTGGACTTTTACTCTTGATTCCTATAATAAAAAGAAACGTACTTGTCAGGTCTAAGTACTCATGTAAAAGTACTTTTGAGGTACTTTTATATAATAAAATTCACGTAATGAAGCCAGCGAAATAGTTCCAAAAGATCGAAGAAACAAATAAGGATAAAATAAAAATGTAACAGAATATTAAAAAGCAAGGAAATATGATAGTTGCCTAGCAAACAACGATATATTAACGGTAAGTAAACGGTAAGTAAACGGTAAGTAGTAACGGTAAGTAAACAAAGGAACACCTTGAAAAGAGGCAAACAGTGAAGAGATACCAGTGTGCTGGCCAAAACTGCGAGAAATCGACGCTGAAGGAGCAAAGCAAAATGCAAAATCGTCAAAAATGACGAAGCAAGAAGAAAGTAAAAAATTTTGAACCGACAACGAGAAGAGTGAAAGGCAAAGAGAATGACGAGGATGGCACTTGTGGGTGCTCGAGGGTCTCACTAGTAGGTGGAAATGGATCCAGGGCAAAAGAGAGGAAGCGAGTTTGCAAAGGCGGTGGTCGCGTGGGATGTACAGCTCGATAATCGCCGGGAGCTCGTGGGCGAAAATCGAACTCCTGTCGTCTCCTTTTTTTCCCTTTTCTCCTTTCAATTCCACCTCGTGAAGGAACAAATTTTTCAAGGTCGCGAGGTAACCAAAGAGGTTTGTACAACATTGCCTACCGAGTATCTTATTATTAATGCGAACAGTCGTCACGGTGAGAAAGTATAAAAGTACGACGGAGACAATGATAGAAAATCGATGGCAATCGAATTTCGCGAACGTGGCCCTTGGATGGAGAAAATAGACATCGAAGAAGCGATTGCCATCCGGGAGAAATCCTATTGCTGATTTTCCTTCCCTTCTTGCGATCGATCGAGTGGAAACTCTTAGATCCTGTATTTTCTTCTTTTTCTCTTGGCTTTTTTCCTCTCTTCGATAACGTGATATCTCATAGAAAATTTTTGTTTGCAGATCTGAGGACACAAGGGTAATTCTTTTTATTTATTAAAGGAAATCGCTTGAACAGATTTCTTTATATTCGTAGAAGATTTTAAACGATGATCATTTTAATAATTCTAATATGGATTGGATAGAAGTATGTCATTCTGACAGGTGCTATATTTTCCCGTGTGAAACGAATTTGAAGCTTAACGATCGCTTCGTTGGCATTTCGAAGAATGTGTTAATCGCGTTATTTTAGAACTCTTGCTTCGAATAAAAAGAGAAAAGGAATGCTCGAATGAACTTTACTGGTAAATTGAATTGTTGCGAGTTGCACCGTGGAAGAAGTTAAGCAGATGCAAATAAATTTCACGGACTTTTATGTTACCATCATCTTTCCTTAGAAGAGGCAAAGGAATTAACCGAGTTTCTAATGTTAGAAAAAATCGAGTAGCATTAGTGTATTTTTCATTATGTCGTAACAATTCACGACTCACAAGTTTGTATTTGCCCATTGAGTTATTCTCGAATATTTTTGTAAATTTTATTCAATCGTTAAATGTTCAAACTTCTCAAACGTTGAATCTCGAAAAAATAAAATAACAAGATTTCAAAACGTAATAAAATATACTGTAATCAGTTTCTGGTATCTGAATGATTATAAAATATAAAATATTCAGTGGTGAACTTTTTTAATTTTAACTTTAAAATGTCCTTAATTGCTTTCCTTTTGAAAGAGATATCTTTGAGCGTCTAGAAATTACCTGGAAAGTATTCGTTAATCAATAACTAAATTGTACACACAGGCATATGAAACTCTTGTCTGAAATGTTACGATTGTGATAATAATTTCGCACATTATTATTGAAATTTTAATAAATCTGCTGAATTTCTTGGAATAAACTTTGTATTTGTAAATATATAAAAACGATATAAATAATATATGTATGTACGATACATCAAATATAATTAACAAATTTTAATAATAAATATTATGATATAATAATACGACAGTATAATAGTATCATCGACTCTTTATAAAAATTGCGTAATTTTTAATAAAAGAACTTTCCTAGCAGAATATTGGCATATCATCTTATTCCCATGGTATTAAATTAACTTCCGAGATATATCCATCAGCAGATACGTTTTTTATCGCCAGAGGAAGAGAAGGGAAGATAGAACAAGCTGACCGAAGAAATGAAATCTTCACAGAACTATCGATCACGTCGCAATAAAAGGTCGACATGAAAATATGGTACTCAACTTTTTCCAAACGGAGGTATGAAAAATATGAAATCAAGAATTTTCATTTATCCCCTTTGCACTTTCAGTCCGTAGCTGCGTTTTAATATCTAATGTTCTTCTCTTGTTAATGCTCTTATTAATTTTGCAGCATGATAGAGAAGGAAAATCTGACGTGGGTTATAATAGCATAAAAAAGGGGCTAACGGTGTAGTATAATCGAATAAAGCAGTTATTGTGAGAGCAAAAATTCATCTTCTATGAAGTAATAATTTTAAGATATTGTTTTAAAAATATTTGTAAATATCTTGTAAAACGTCCAAATTTCGGTAATAATAAAATACCAAACCTATTTGAATTTGTTATTTTATAGTTGTTTTAAAGAATCTATAAAGTAGTTCTTCAGCTATCCAATATTCTTTAAAGAAAAATTGTCTTGATTGGTAGAATAATCATAGATCGTTCGTACTTACCAACGTCACCCTCACCCAGAATTACGTGATAAAGGACGAAAAGTACCAACAGCTCCGAGCCTCCACGCCACCACCGTTTACGACCCATAGATGTTCCTATAATCGTTAAATTAATTTAGTTTCATGTCCAAGAGAAAGCACATATATATTATATTTTTTCAATCTTATCCTTATGATAGACAACGTATTTTTTTTTAATCAAGAAATAGAAGAGTAGCTTAGGTGGAAAGGAAGATAAATTACAATAACGTAGTACGGTGACGGAGATCGTAAAAAATTATCTCTTTGAAGTTCATAGTTCATAGTTCGATTGCCAGTTATTTTCATTAAGCTCGCTCTTGCTAATGCTTTCCTTGGTTAATGAAAGAGAGTGGAACTTCATTTTTAATAAGATGAAGCAAAGAAAAGGAAGGGAGAGAAAGAGGGAGAGAGAGAAAGAGAGAGATAAAAAATAAGTGGAAGATTAAGTTCTATATATAGAAAGGGAGAATATGTAATTACATTTTTCTATAGCTATATCTTTCTTTCTACGAATTTATACATTCAAAGTAGTTTTTCCCAAATGTTTAACAAACATATAAATATGTTTGTAGTTACTATTTTAACTATCTTAATAAATGTAAAATCAGAATCATATTTGAAAATGTAAAATTTATAAAAATGTGCAATAAAATATTTAAAATTGCAGTCACCAAGTGTTCATTGCCGACAATTTAATTCTTTAGTCGGAAATAATCTAGAATATATATTACACCATAAGAAATTGTATACGCTGTTTGGAATACGGTACAATGGCAACTTGTTGAAGTAGTCTAGTCGCCCATCTGCTTGGAACTATTTTGTCGATCGCAGTAAACCTATAATAAAGTATAACAACATACTATATCAAAATTTTCTATACAATCAACTACTATATCAATTTAATCAACTACTAGAATAATGTAGAAGTATTGTACCGCTTCATAAAGGGCGCGGTACACCTTTGCGTAACGATATGGGTACCTACGTTTACGCAATCATGGTGTACTCCGACAGCTAAACGATATCAGAGAGAGAGAGAAAGACAAATTACTGTTATCGGAAAACAGCTTATTGAAGCACAATGATTTAAAATTTAATCTCGACCATCGTCCTAATCGTACCCCAAGTAATTACACCAATCGCAATTACTATATCTATAATCTAATAACAGTTATTCTGTATTTCTTTCTTACAACCTTTGTCTTTCGTTCCAACAATATTTTTTGTCTATCTTTCAAATTAAAACGGAACAAGTTAATACCTCTCAATACTAATTGCATGCAACTATTTAATTCTCAACTTCAATATTCAGAATCAGAGAGTTTCTATTTCCTCTAATCCTCTATGCAAATCTCAGGATTCTGCGAACCACCGACCACGTCTAGTTATATAGTCGAAGCATCAGGTTGTAGTCACGTTCACTCCCCCTCCGCCCCCATTACTCCTGCGAATCTGTATGGCGCTTCATAGCGGCGAGAAACGTGACCCTTCATCGGCTTACCTGGGCGTGACACCTGGTTAGTTCGTCTTCTCAATCTTAATACATCCTTGCTGTGGTCCTTCGACCCTTGTGGTGTATCTACTGCGTTGTATAGAATAAGAAAACGGGATACGGCTGCTCGTTCGACGAATAGAGATAATCACCTCTAGAGCATCTCTTCCTCTGCACGTCCTGCTGTACCGCACCAGTGTAACCGACTGAGTACTCTTCCACTAAGAACGAGCAGCAGGGCATGCGTTAGCCACGGAATCGATTGCACCGCGCACATGCCGGCTGCCAGGCGACCAAGGATGTGAATAGTGATGGGACCAATACCCTCATAATATCTGGACCTTGAAAATATCAGTTTTCCTTACGGCGAATGCTTCCTGTGATATAAATTATCGTGATAAAGCGATGTTTGTAACACAGCTGTAATTCAATCTGAATTGGATTGTTATTATTGAAAGAAAATGTATAGTTTTGTATTTTTCGATCTAGAATGATATGCAGAACTATTAAATCAAAATATAGGATGGGAATGAAAATGTATCCCATAATTACCCACGGAAATTTGTTAAACTTATACTCAGTACAATAGTAAAAATTAATGTTTTAAACATATTTGAATTAATTATGAAATTTTTGCGGAATTAATGAAGAAATTTCTTACAGAATTTCTTATTTGAAATGAAATAATAAAATAATTATTAGTAACATGTGTTCAAATAATGTTAGTTTGTGATATTATATTATAAGCAGTATTGTTTTACACTAGCTTGTTGATTCCAATTAAAAATATGCTCTTTATACGATAATTGTAAATCTTCGTGTATATCAATTAGAATACAACAGTATCAAAAACTATTTCCCAAAAGTTATAAATCATTTATAAATTCACTTTAAATCATGAATCTTAAATACATGTTTATTAATTATTTCAAATATGTAAAAACATAATTTACTTTATCGAAGAGTATAAGGTCGTTCCCATCGCTAGAAAGGGGCGAGAAAGAAGTATAGAAGGAAAGAAATAACAATACCTACAATAATAGAGAAACAGCCGGAGCCTCTCGTGTAGCATGTTATCAAGAGACCGATATTGCTGCATAGCCTATCTCAAATAGTTCGAGAACTTTCAGCAAACTTTCAATTTAAAAAGATTTTTGCTCTAGATAATGTCAAATTACAAGATGTGTTCGTGAGCGAACAAACGCCTGCGCATTTCCCGCTCTGTTCCGCTTGTTTTCCACCTACTTTGTTGTTAAGCACCTGTTATTCGCGAATTGCGTTTCTCTATTAAAATAACTGAACATTGGGTTTCTTACATACAACCAGTTCTGCGCTGAAACAGAATAGAAGGATATCAATTAGATAAGAGTATTAGTTACTGAAAGTTAAATGAACTTAAGATTATTTAGCATAAAAATAAATTATAAATTATATAAATGTTTCATCACTAATTGTTTCTGTAGATAAGATCAATATCTCTTCTCATATTCGTAGCAATTATAATGTAATAAATGTAATAAATTTCTAAAGGATTTTTTAAATCGTAATGTAAATTCTCCATTTTCTGTACGCGTAGACAGAATTATATTGTTTAATGTTAACTGTTAACGTAATCTTTACTATGGCGATATTTTTTCTCGATAGATGGAGAAAGCTTTAAATAATAACTTTACGATTATAGAAGAAACATTGTATTTCTCTTATCTGTCGTAGGAATGGATTCTTATAATTTTATCCAAGTATCGATTAGAAACACTTGTTGCAGGGAACTTGAGCTCAGGAGTAATATAAGTCGTGACACCCATCCTCTTCTTTCATCAAGAAGACAGGAACAGAAGTAGAATAGTCCGTGATGTATCAAACTGCTTATTCGCTTGAACATTCCAACGCTTACTTTCTCCTGCAAATTATTGATCGATATTAATTCTCTACAAATTATAACCCACTTATTGTATTTGCTTTTATATTGTTTTTTCTAAATTGTGTGCTTTTAGACAATTGAAATATTTGTATTACTTACGTGAAATATAAAACGAATAAAATAACTTGTATTCTATAATTTAAAAAATTTAATGATAAGATAAATAAATAAAAATAACAAAATTATTACATATACTAAAGGAAACAACTATGACAAAAAATTTGAAAAAACAATTATATACATTTAAAAATTAATATTAAATAATTAAAAACGTTTATGTAAAAATCTAATATTAATATTTATTAATGCTATTTATACACATACTTGTTAATATCTATAACTATAACCTTATTAACTTTTACCTTCTAGATTATGATATATATGAAAGCCTATATTTTTATTTATTATATAAGATATATACTTTGAAGAATTAAAACATCATTAATTCAAGATTGTCACAAAAACCTTCACTTTACACCTTCTAATCTATCAAAAATGATCAAAAAGTACCTTCTTAATTCCATCAAAAGTTTTAGAACTAGACAAATAAACCGATATTTATAAAAAATTTAATTTTTCGATAACATGTAAAACAATATTCGATAGATGAGTATCGATTGTACGATATATCAATTCTGAAACATTCCAAGTAATCGATTATTACAGTCGATAGAAGCTAGTTTAAAATGTAGTGTACACGTGTAATTTTATTAATTCTCAATTCAAGTAATAATAAGATAGAAATTGTACAAAAACTGTAATGGCTAATACAAATATAAATAATAGTACTCCACAAGTACAAATAAAATTTCTTACCAAGCAAGAACAGTAAGTATTCATTCTAACCAATTTTTGTAAACTGCAATTAGAGGTTAATGTTTTGTATTTGCTTCATATAATTTGTAACAGTTTTATTATATGAAAAATATTAATATATATAATAAATGAATTTTTTTAATTTTTAGATATGCTGTTCCAGATTTTCCATTATCAGTACATATATCCATCGTACCAAATGAATTGAATACTCTTGTAAATGAACTTTTAAAAGGTATTGTATGATTTATTTTCAAATTAGTAAATTCGAGTACCTGAAATTCGTTCAGAAGGTAACCTGTTTTAATTTTAGAATCAAACGATATAGAGAATGATATAGAGTTTGATTTCTTGGTACACTCACAATTTTTACGTACTTCATTGATTGAGCACCTAGCAGAGAAAAATGTTTCTACAGAGGAAGTTATAACTGTTGAATATGTTGAAAAATACCCACCACCAGAACCTCAAGATTGTCTTATACATGATGACTGGGTATCTGCAGTTGCTGTTTGTGAGAAATGGTTACTTTCTTATTATTTATTTATCACTCAAATAAGTTATTTAAAAATTATTACTTTATATCAAATAATATTTTGATAGGATCTTAAGTGGTTGTTATGATAATACGTTACACATATGGACATCTAAAGGAAAACATCATTTAGTAATCCCTGGACATACTTCGCCTATTAAAGCAATAGCATGGATATCTTTGACTAGTGACACAGCTACTTTTGTTAGGTACTATCTAAAACTAAGAAAAATAAAATTAAATATTTTCAAGTAAGTCTTATAATTACTTTATTTAAATTTATTTATAATTTACAGTGCATCCCAAGATCAAACAGCTATAATATGGGATTGGAATATTATGGAAAATTCTGTAGATTGTATTCATGTATGTAGAGGCCATGAACGTGGATTAGAAGCTGTTAATATCAATTATGACAAAACAATGATGGCAACTGGATCATGGGATACAATGCTTAAAATATGGTCTACAGGTGAATATTTTACATAATAACAGAAAATATTTCATTTATAAAAACATATTTTACCTTTTTTTCTATTTTTAGCTAATCAAGATGAAAATGAAGATGGTGAATCCACTTCAAAAAGATTAAAGTCAGAACATGGCAAAACGAGGGTAAATAAATTAAACATAAATTAAATATTTTTCAACGAAAAAATAATTTATTATCATATGTATGACTATATTATGAAGGTACCTAAAAGAACAATGAAAGGTCACAAAGAAGCTATTAGTGGTGTAGTATGGTCGGATAAAGCCGAAATTATAACGTCTTCATGGGATCACACGATAAAAGTGTGGGATTCAGAACTAGGAGGAATTAAACACGAATTAACTGGAAATAAAAGTTTCTTCGATCTCGATTATTCTCCATTAAGCCGCACAATTATAACAGCGTCAGCCGACAGACATGTTAGATTATACGATCCAAGATCTACAGGTTTCGATCAAAATTTTTTTATAAATTTCTAATCATTGTGAAATACATAGAAATTATATTCGGTTTTTAGAGGGGACACTTGTAAAAACAATATTTACTTCTCATACACAATGGGTACAATCTGTGAGATGGTCACCAGTAGAAGAAAACCTTTTCATTTCAGGAGCATATGATAATGATATGAAATTGTGGGATACCAGAAGGTTTGATGATTTCCAATTCCATAATGTTCATTTTCAACATTGTATAATGATATAGGTTCCTTTTTACAGTCCTAAGGCACCATTATTTGATCTTTCTGGGCATGAAGATAAAGTATTATGTTGTAATTGGTCGAATCCCAAATTTATGGTATCTGGTGGTGCTGATAACACTGTAAGAATATTTAAATCGAAACATATCGTTCATTAATAATAAATCATTATTTTATAAGTTTCATGTGTAACAGAAAAGTGGAACCTTGTGTATAGTGCAAATTAATAAGAATAAGGATTTTTTTATCATATTTATTATACCCTAAATTAATGTACTCATCTAAATCAAATAGAAAATTTAATGTATCGTTATTATAAAACGTATTAAGTCACGAAATCATGTATTCACTGTAAAATAATCGAAAGAATCGGATCGAACTCTTAATTGCAACAACGTAACTTGAAATAAAATATATGAATGCAAATTGAGGTGATGTTTACAAAGGAATTACAAGTATTTTCGTATGAATAAATACGTCTACGAAATTAAAGAGACAAAATACGATCCTAACAAAAAAGTATTGAATGGCCTAAGAAAAACCTCTCAGCGTCAAATCAAAATTCGTACTTTTTTATTTCAATGAGTTCTTTTTTACGGCGTGTCACTTCTTTTTTTTTTTTTCCACTTTAATTTTACCCTTCTATTTTACATTATTATAAAACCACCACTTAATTGACAAAAGAGGAGATCTAGTAATCATTCTCATACATTGCCAGTACCTTTCGTGCGTTAATTTTTTTTTTTTATTTTATCACGATGATAATGACATTGAAAATTTGCACGAATGTTTTCATTAAATTTCATTATCGCATAAATTTCATTTATGTCGTACCTTTTTTTTTTTTTTTTTTTTTTTTTAATAATTTTGAATGATCTTTATTGCGCACAAATCAAAAGTATTTACTCAAAATAGTACAAATTGCATCAGCGTGTAAGATGTTAAAAATATTAAGAAAAAGACTCGTTACGTTCTTTTATATTACCAAAAATCGAACGTCAACTTTCCATAGTCTTATTACCTCACAAAAAACAATTCTATCGTCGATTAATATAGAGGCGGACGCTGGATGTATTATTACATAATTAGTTGGGATAATGTGGGGGACTTATTGTTTTAATATTACTTACAAAGGACAAATGTTCAGTCTATTGCACATGCTGTACTACTACATATTAGTAAAAGTATAATTTCGTTAACCGATGTTCAATCAAGAAAACGTGGTAGTTTTTGTTTTTTTCTTGAATTTTCTTCTATTTTTTCTTTTTTTAATTCTTTAAGCTCACTTTTTCAGTCCTAAAGAATATCAAAAAACAATCTGAGGATTTTATTTCCAACCTTGAAAAAGGCATATACAATAATCGTTACTTGATTCGATAGAAGGCATATCTTTTTTAGTGTTGGAATACGTGTAAATACAGTCACTGATTTTGTACGAGAGTAAGTTTATTTTACAGACTTTACATTTCGTTTGTTCGTTCCTCGCAAAAATGTTCGTTCACTCTTCGACACAACAAAGGAAAAAGAACGAAAATGAATCTATAGATATTTCTATGAAATTCAACGAAATTTAATATAGACGAAAGAGAAGTACAATGAAAAACATCTAAGAAGAAAAATTATATAATTAGAATTTGGGGATTCACTCTCTGTTGAAGACTTTTCATAATTGGCCTGCCATTATAAAAACTTAGGAAAGGAAAAGAAAATTATTCGAATAAATCCCCAAAACAGATCGTTTATTGATCAAAAATAAGGGATGATAATAATTAAGAATTTGATTCTTTCACTTTGAATATACCAAACCATACTTGTAAGTAACTCTAAAAACTGTTCGGTGCACGCTCCACATACAAAGTGTAAGAAGTGTGTAACGTTCAGAGCGTGCACACGCAGTGTGCAGTTTACAGTAACAGTGTGTCTCTGCAGTCTGTGTCGTGTCATAGGCAGATGGTTTTTTTAAAGTACGCATTATAAATTATGCATACAACCTACACACCACACACTCGTCTCGCACTTTCTCGCATCTCACATGTTTATTCGTGTACACTACTTATATCTCACGTTCTCTCTCGCGCGCTCTCTTTCTCGCTTTCTCTTTCTCTCTCTCTCTTTCTCTCTTTTTGTTTACTGTTTGTGTTTTCTCATTTTTCGTTTTTCTCTTCTTTTTTTCGTATTTTTTTTTTTTTCTTTTTTAGAAGACCCTATCTATAACCCCCACATTATCTCACACAAAGACTAGCGTTTTTAAACGATCCAAAATAAACTAAGGGCACTTTTAGTGGCGTATGCCCTGTGTTCTTATTCGAGTTTCATGAAAAATCTAATTCTGACCGTTGTTAAACTTTGTTGTTGTTGTTGTTACTTTTTTTCATCATTTTTATTACAGCACCTATCGACTTCTAATAGTCCCTATTCTTAACTAGCTATGACACACTTGCCTTAATCTAAGAATTTCATTACGTGCTATGCCTCGCCATCTTAAAAGTATCCGAGAACCTAATGTGTTCATTTTTATTTTTTTCCCCCTCCCTTCTTAATCCTCGTTTACGGATGCGAACTGCCTAACTTAATGCCCCAACATCATTTTGTTTCTTTTCTTTCTCTCCATCTCTATCTCTTTCACTGCTTTTTTCTTTTCTTGAAATTTACGGAATTTTTATTTTCATGTATTTTCATTGATTACACACCGCATAACAATTAATTATATTGTGGAGAGAAGAAACAAACAAAATTAAGCAGACGGTAATGGTAATTGTTTTTAGATAATTACACATGTTGTTTTGTCGTGCTGTGTTCATCTTGCGACGTAAAGGAAATTCAAACGCGACGACGGGAGCAAAAATGAAAACGAGGAATGGAGCGAGGGTGGGGGAATTTGGAGAACAGATCAGAAGAGATACGGGGAGGGTCAAAGTTAAAAAAAAAAGAAAAAAAAAAAGAAAAGGAGCATGAGGAGAAATGGAAAAATGTTCGTCTCTCTCTCATTATAGCTAAAAACCTATCTCGCTTAACAATGTAAAACAATGACTTAAAACCTCGGTGAATTTAAGGACTGTACAAGTCGAAGTACGATGACGCGCGTCACATATCGGGGCATCATCAAAGTCAACTCGGACTCGCTTTTCTTATCATTTTTTTTTTTTTTTTCGCTTAAGCCGACGTTCGACTAACATTACATTACTTTTTTTTGTTTCGTTACTTAAAAACATCCTACGTTTTTTTCCTTTTTATTCTCATCTTTCTACATCATCAGCCTACGACTACTAGTTGTGATCTAATCTAAAAAGAGGCTACGCTAGAAATTCTAGAGAAAGCTTACGGAAAGCAGCATTGCTTGGAAACATATGTTCCAAAAAGAGATTGGTTTCTTTTCGTAAACCACGCCCGGCCAGCCCAAGCACCCGACCCGCGGTGCGCAGCAAGCAGTCCTTACTATTTATATTACAGTAGATAATATGTTGTAGAATAATATATATTTATTATTAATATGAATAGCCAGTCAGTCTTGACGGGTGCGAGGTGCATAGGCTGAACGGTGCCTCGCCTGATGTGTCTTCTTTTTTTTTTTGCTTTTTTTAACAAGGAGAGGCAGTTGTATATATATCCTAACTATCAGCTAACTATCTACCTAAACTTAATCACTTAATTGATTACTTCCTATCCAAAATGGTACCTAGCCTATATATTCATAGTCAACACTAACTACACAACATCTCGCAGTGTCCTCTTTCTTCGCATGTTTTATACAATAGATTACGACGCATTCGCTCTTGTTTTCTCTCACTTTCACTCTCTTCCTTTCTCTCTTATTCTCGCGTTCTATCTTCTACCTTTCTCCCGTCATTCAACTTTTTTTTTCTTTTTACACACATTTTTCTTTTTATCTTTCGCTCTCGCACTTTCATTCGCCTTCTATCTTTCCACGTTTCTTTCGCTCGTTATCCCTTACATTCTGATCTTCCTCACTCTCTTTCTCTCCTCTCTGCCCGCTCTCCAGTGCGGCTCCGTATCTGCGGGAGCTGGCGTTTTATGTCGGCCGAACCATCGTTCTTCCGCTCGGTCAGCACTATAAAAATGCTGCTCTTTTGTTTTGGTCGTCACAATAATAATTAGTTATTTAGTACAAGTCTATTAGTAAAATTCTTCAAAATTCACTATTTAATCACATGTGATTTTTGTTGTCAGTCATGGTGACAATCGCTTGTGCAAACAATTTACACACTCGCAAATAGGTTCTCCCTTTCGCCCCTTTCTTTCTATCTTTCTTTCTTTCTTTCGTTCTCTCGCTCTCTTATTCTTTTTTTTCTCCCTTAATGCATGGACTCAAATCGAGTAATAATCGGTCTCTTAAAAAATAGCTCATACCACTTTTTTCATCTTTTATCTCTTGTCATCAAATCGTGATGTACCAAAATAAACTAAATATATTATTTACTTCAAGTCTCAACAGTGTAAAAATCTTTCATACTTTAGATGACGTCAATAATAGTAATCATTAATTATAATAATACAGCATATTATTGTAATATTATAATAATAGCTACGATCGCCTCTAACTCTATCTAACTACCTGCCCGCCACTTCGAGCCCAGAGCTCGCAATATTTGGTAGAAAGCTTTCTGCTAATCGTTCCTCGACTCGATCTAAGTCAGACAACGTGAAAACTGTGCCGGATGTAAAAACGGGCTTAGAGGAACGCAGGAGAGGAGGGTGATTTTTTTTTATCTTTTGTTTCTTCTTTTCTTTCTCGAGATATCACGTAGATTGAAATTTCTCGACTTATATCTTTATTACGTTTCTTTTTGTTTCCTCGCGTTCGATCCTCTCGCCTATCGTTCTGCTCCAGTCCCATTATCTTTTTCGTTTTCATTTGCAACGCGATTTTATTCGTTCGTTCGATATAATAAATTAATTTACACTCTATCTATCGTATTCCGTTGTAACAAGCCTACTCTGTCTCTCTCTCTCATTTTTTTTCTCTCGGGCGGTGTGAATTACTCTTGGTTTACAATGATCCGCCATTTGATTTCATTTTTTGTTCCTAAACTCCGCACGAACCGTACAGATGTTTCCGGTCCGTCAATCCCGTTAGTGGCAACTATACACATACAAAATCTATTCGAATTCGTAACCAAAAAACAAACGTAGTGATATTTAACTGGCTACAACGCAAAAACAATTATATTCTCTTAACTAGAAGATCAAAATTTGGCTCAAGTTTCGCATTTACATACCGACGTAAAAATATATTATAATATTTTTCAGCATATCCCTGTCTAGCGGATTTGTCTGAAAAGGCACAATTCTAAAAAAAATATCTGTATTCACTGTACAATTAAAACTGATATCGATTCGTAGTAACTGTACTCATAAATATAAATCCTCTAAAAAGTACTATGTTCCTTTCCTTCTTGTTACAATAATTACATATATCCTGAAGTTTCTTTTTCTTTTAGAAATAAAGCTTCATCTTTTTTTCTCTCTTTCTCTTAAAATCTTCACTTCTTTTTCGTCCATAAAATATATTCGTCCGTGATTAAAAAGAGAACGCGAACTGTACTTGTAAAAGTAGATAAAAATCTCCGCGTGGCAATACATACATACAATATATGTGCCTGGCTTGGAATGTCTGAACGAAACAGAAGAAAACAAAAAGAAATAATATGATGAGAGTGCAGTTAGTGGGTGGGGTGGTGTGTGCTGTTAAGGAAGAGCTTCTTTTCAGCATCTTCGTGAAAGAGAAATACTGATCCACGGCCTCTTCTCTTTGCAGCCCAGCCACCGGCCAGCCAGCTGGCACGAAAGTCCGGTAGGTACTGATTATAAGTAACTGAATCTGAATGTTATTTTTTTATCAACTCTAGCATTTGGAAGTGCTTTTTTCTCTGTATATTATTATTATTATTATTTCTTGGGAAGAATTCTCCTTTGTATATTTCTGAGCAGCGTTTCTTTTATAGTTTACAGTTTTTGTTAAAATATTTTATTCACACTCTCAAGCGTTCAGCTTCGACTTATCGTCTCCTTAGTAAATGTAATACCTAAAGTTAATCCTGGAAGCCTATCAGCTTGACACTAAACTGTCCGTCGCAGAATATCAGTTTTGTCACTGTCGTAATGATGTGTTGGCGTTACAGCGTATGGAGCCGTGCTGGTGCCGAACAATGTAGATGACACGAGCACTCGTACCCCTTTCTTATGACAACATTCATTCTCTAATCGTTGGAAAATATTAACTACTTTCACCTATTTATCTGATGGATAAAATGTATAAAAGATGGCTGGCAAGTCAATTATCATGAGGAAGAATCTTATCTGACTTTATGTAATGTATTTAGTCTCATCTATTCTTCATTAATATAATCCTTCGTATCAACAGGTGTGGCTCTCCTAACTTACATAACCCTCGGTGTAATCGTATCTAAAATGTTGAAAAACCAAGAAGTAGTTCAGTTTTATCTATAAAATCTTGTTGATAATCATAAAAAGATAATTGTAAAATGCCGTATATACCTAAAAACCGTAGCCTACTTGGGCTGCTGAGCTTGGTATTGTTGATAAGAATCATCGGGAGATGCCGCATTACTTGTTTGTTCAGAGTCACCCAGTGGCATGGTATGAATAATGCTAGGAGGATAAGTATAAGGATAAGGATGTGGGCTTGCTGCTATGTACTGAAAAATAAAATATTTTAATTAAAATTTTTATTTAACATTAATATTGAAAAGAAAAGATTCCAAAAGATAGAAGAAATGAAAATATAATATACATACGGAACCAGTGCCAAGATGTAACGTAGACATTTGTGTAGTAAGTTGAGGAATCATACTGTACTGTGGGTTACTAGGATCAGCTGATGGCATCATCTGTAACATAAAGATCGTATTAAATTTTTAAGTTTAAATATTTTTATTACTAATATTTTTATTACGTTAACGCAATGTTAACGTAAAACCATCATTAATAAGTTTTTTAATTATGCAGAATAATTCTACACGAGACTTAAAAAATTTGTATAACATTTCAAGAATAAAATTATTTTAAATAAAATATAAATAATATAAAGATGAGAAAAATAAAAGCAACTAAAAATTTGTACAAAAACTCACGTCGACCTGTTGCATGTGTGGAGGGGCAGTCTGCACCAAGTAAGGAGTCACCCAAGGCGTTCCTGGTACACTGTAACCAGGTAAAGCTTGACCATAATGACGACTATATTGTGTTAAAGTGGCTGCGGGTAACATGTGAGTAGTTGCAACACCGTTTTGACCAACACCGCTTGTATCGTAATTCAAAGTCATATTCTACAAAAATGGATATTATAATTATAAATATATGCACATTAATTACCGTTTTCACTTTTCAATAATTAGATAAATTACCTCTCCAGTTTCTCTCCATATTGTACTTTTATATAATGATTTTTTCTTATTACCACCATCTGCAAACTTTACCAATAAGGGATCTTTAGCCCCTTGTAGCGCCTTCCCATTAAACATCTGAATTATCTGTTCACATTTTTCTTTGGACTCCATTCTAAAATATAAATTACATAAAATATCAAAATTATTAAATGTAAAAGTAATTCATAATGATTGATAATTATTTTTTAAATAATAATTTATAGATTACAACAATGTAAAAAAAATACTAACCTTGCAAATCCAACACCTTTACTCTGTCCAGCAGTATCACGTAATATACGCGTTGAAATAACTTGCCCATACTGAGCAAGTAAACCCTCAACATCATTTTCTTTGAAGCTCAGTGGCAGGTTTGCAATATACAAATTGGTGGGATCTTGCTCCTGTTGCTGAGAAGAGAGTAAAAATACTATGCAACTTATTGTAGTATACTCCTGGATTTGTATATATATGTATATGTATATAAATTTCAAAAAAGCTTCATATCTATCATTTTAACATTCATTAAGATACATGTATTTACATATTCCTGTGTAACTATGATTACTAATGAATGCACAGACGAGATCACTACAATGAGAAATCAATAATTTTAATAAATATAATTGAATTTCATATTAATTTACAAGATGAATATTACAAGTTCCTTATATTTATTATACTGTTTATGATCATATTCAACATAACTGTTTACTTAAAATGTTAAATGATACATTTCCATTGTATATACACATTCGCATGGAATGTTAAAATGATAATTCAAAATTAAATTTCATATCAATGCAATGATGCAAAAAATTAAAAAAAAAAAAAACGGCAATTTATACGGTAAACAAAAATTTTATATAACTTATCGATGTTTTTTTAATAAAAGAAATTGCATAAATCTACAATGAAATCTACTAAAGAGGTCATTAAACTATAACAATTGTTTTAATCTAATATTAAATGTATAAGTGAACAAATACTTAAGAGAATTTTTTAAGTTAAAATAATTGCTATTTTCAATACTTAAAAATCATCATGCTTCATGGCATTACTTTACCACATTGTGGTGGTTCTCCAAATTTGCTTTACGGATGCTTAGTACTAAACGTTAACATCAAATATATTCTGCATCTATGTGCAAAGCATGCTCACACACATTCGGTTTTTCATAACAAAACTTTCTTTTTACTAAATTGAATATAAAGTTTACATCTATATATACCTATTACATTCGAAATTTAGTAGAACATAATAATGATCTAAAAGACAAGCAAATAAATAATTCATAAAAAATCACAATAGTGAATCTCGCCTGTGCAAACATTGTTTATTTAATGCGAATAATAAATTTGTTATTATTCCAGAACATATTTATTACTAATTTATTCTTTTCTTATTCAGTCATTTATATTAAATAATATTTGGAACATAATTTTGTTAGGATAGCTTCTTTTTAGTTAAGTATATAAAATATTCATAACATTAAAAATCTTTTTAATTGCATTATCCTTCAATTATTTTATATCATAAATTTTTATTTTGGCAATTACTTATTCTTATATCATAAATAACCAGTACCGCAAGTAATGCAAGCTAGCTAATTGTTTATAATAAATAATACTGAGGATAACCATTCAAAGCATTAATAGAATTTCAATCACATATGACACACTGTTGGAGACAAGCATGACAAAAAAGCACAGGCATGTTCACATATATACAGTTATATTATGAGATAGAAACGAAAGTGAGTCAGATTATTTTGCAATATTACAAAAAAATATTTTCCCAAAATATATGCACATACATATACATGTGTTCATGCTCAAATTTTCCTTGCTTACGATTCTCATATGTAGAGAATAAAAAGGAAAAAGATATATGTACACTAAACTTAACTCGAATTTGAATTTGATATTTATGCACCCTCAAGCATATTTTGAGATCCACCATTTCTCTCAAAAATCAATCAACTCTACAGTTACTTGAATATACTTATACTTTACGACAATTTACTTCAATCTTGCGAATGCATTAAAACAAAAAAATAAATAATGAAAACATTATGATATAAGCTAAGCTTATGGCATCGGTATATGTATATATATATATCTGTTTTTTAAAAATATGATATACATATACACATATATGTACACATATAAACACGTATACATATATGTATGATAAAACCATAATATAATTTAATGGATTTATATCATTAATAAAATGATTTAATTGATCAAGTGCGAATGTGTATAAAGGAGTCTGAAAATTGCAAAATATAGTAATAAATTTTTCTACAACTAAAGTGTGTTAAATGGTTACAATACTAAAGACTTTTTGAAATTCCTAAATACACATCCTAAACTTGTTTGGTGTGCCGGTTAAACTTTATTAATCAAGCCAAGTGTGTCAATCAGAGTCAACCAACACCCCAGGATTAAGATAGCACCTGATCTTCGCATAGCACCACTAACTGGTAAGTAAATACCATGTACCCTGAATACATTTAATAATGGGTACATTGTTTAGTTATATCATATCACATGCGACTGACATCATCACAACTGCTGATGGCACCCCGTGCTTTTACCGCGGCCAGATTAAAAGAAACATTCCAAGTTAGTTTTTTTAGCAATAAATATAGGCAGGAACCAATACTTTTTGTTTGCAATGTGCATACGTAGATAAAAATAAAAAAATTCAAAGTTGAAAAAATTTTAAAACTAACTGAATATAAGCAATTTTTTCTAATATTTACACATTGTTAGATTAAGAGACAAACACATAACATTTGACAGATTGCACAGAAAACAAAATGAAATATACCATATTTTATTCATGTAGTACAGTATATACTGCCACACTTAAAAGCAATTTCAAAGGAGTATTCTAAAGAATTTTATGATTTCTCTTAGTATTGCAAAGAGCTACCGATCTTTTTTTTACATAGGACACAGACACAAAACATTTTAGTACATTAGAATAATTTGCTAAAGGCTTGAATCAGTGCTGAAATGAATGCAATCTTCAGACACGAATTGTAAATGTGTTGACACAGCAGTATCAGCGATTTGTGGCCGAGGTACAGCAACAAGCATCGATAGTTTGGTAGGTATGTAAGACAGAATGATAGACAGAACTGGTGAAAACTAGAGATTTTCAGACAAGTGAGACAGGTTCTATTAGGAAGAGCTTTGTATTATTTCTTTTCTATCTCACTATGCATAATTGCCTGCTACTATATTTTCACTGATAATACACTTTTATAAACATTACATTTAACTATTACAATTTTTTTGTTATATATATTTATGTTACAAATAAAATTGTGTTTTTATAAATTTTTTCCAATTTTTGTTATCAATGAAAATATAATTCATGCATAATACCACCCCTCTAGTAGCAATGTTTCTCTATTGTTAAAAAATAAAAGATTTTAAATATATAAAAGTTTATACAATTATTTTACATCCCTTCTCACTTGTCAGCAAATTTAATTACTTCTAACTTTTTAAATGTTCTTTATAAAACCTGTCATTTTCTTTTAATCTGACATGTCTATACTAAAAATACTTCTTCTACGCAATGATTACAAAATACTAAACAGTCTTGTCAAGATACAAATTCTATGCATTTCTAGAGGGGCTGAGAGCAGAGCAATGATGCCAAGACGATGATGCCATGCTTGTCTTTCAGTTATTATAACAAAATTGAATAATTTAATAACCTTTTATAGAATTCTATAATGCTATTAAATATTATTTATTAAAACCAATTTCCATGAAATTTGAAAATACAATAGAGAAAAAAATGTACAGTATATACAAAATAAACTAATATTTATAATTTATCATAATAACTTAACAATTTAATCAAATTTTGTCACATAACTAATAAAATAAATACTATTTAACCTAGTAATAAAATACGTAACATTTATTTTATAATAATCTTTAATAATTTATAATATATAACTATAAAATATGTAACTTAAATACTGTTGTTATCTAGAATAAATATGAACAATTGTATACAAAATAATTTGGTAAGTAATTTTTAAAATTATTCCCTTGTAAAGCTGTAAAAGTGGTCACTGAAAGACAACCACGGTATCTACTGTGATTAAAACTTCAGTACTTCCTTATTCAACATTATGTAATAAATAATGCATGGAAGTACTGTACTGTATACATATTTATCACAGCAGTACAGGAATAAAAACTTTTTTTCAAATTAATGGCATTTAATAGTTATATATCAACGAGAAGGTAAATGGGTTGTAATAATGATCAAACATAAGAGGACTATAGATGGATTCAATATAGGACGTGAAAAAAAAAAAAAAAAAAAAAAAAAAAAAAAAAAAAAAAAAAATCAGAAAAAGTAGGAACAGAGGGAAAAAGACAAAGAAAGAAAGAAAAGAAAGAGAGAAGAGGGGTTTACTGTTACTCTGGTATTACTGTACTTGCATGCACAACCAACGTACACTGGGCAGTCTAGGGAGCAACCAGATACCCACTTTCGCCATCTGCGCTTGGATGCCCTTGGCGACCAGTGCTTTCACAGCACCCTCTGCCGCCACTGGTGACTCAAAGTCTACAAATCCATAACCTATAACACAACAATTACAATATCAATTAATAAAAATAATTAGTAATACTACTGAATATTGTCATAGCTAATGAATAACACATGACAAAAATAAAGATACAGCAAAAAATTTAATTACCTTTACATTTATTTGTATTTTTATCCAAAATTGCCTTCGTAGAAGTAATAGTTCCATATCTGCAAAAACACAATGTATTAGGAACAATACACTCTCCCACTATAAACAAAATTTCAGTGCTTAGTGAATTTTATTAAAAATTGATGTTACAATAATAATTGATTCAAATATTTGTAATTATACGAGTGACTTACTGAGAACACATGTTAACGAGGTCCTTGTCAGTTGTATTTTGGTTGAGGCCACGAATATATAAATTTGTTTTTGATAGTTGTTCTGCTTGTTGTCCTTGTATAGCATTATTGCTAAGACTTGTGCTCATTGTCCCGCTTCGACTGCCGGTAGCACTGCTAGAACTACTATTAGTGTTAGCTGGAGATGAGGCTGTAGGCACCCGTTGTCCACCATACTGTAATATATTTAAAAATATGTATTAATAAATATATAAACAAAAGAGTATACTTTTTACTATTATTATTTTTTATTATTACTTTTTACTATCTTATGAAAGACCTTACAATATATTTTAAATAATTTAAAATTTTTAATTATATTAATAATTATAATTTCTCAATGAACAAAACGTAGAGTTTCACACTGATTTAAAAAGATAAGTAATAAATCGTAATATAAGTAAAAATAAAAGTAAATATATAAAAATTAATATATAAGACAATATAATTCAAAGAACAAATTATTCTTTTAGAAAAAAATAGAACGTATCATTTAGTAAAAAAAAGAATATTGAGCGTAATAAAAAAATTTTAAATATTCTAGCCCCACCCGGCATAAGAAGAGATATAAGACTATCATGATACATGTGAAATTTTTTTAATTTTATCACACCATCTATCTATGTACTGCCGGAATAATGTCTTTTTTTATAGTTTAAACTTGTACTTTATAATTATGCCGGTAAAATATAACACCAATAATACGGTAAAAGGAAAAAAAAATCATTTATACGTCATAGTATATAAATGTATATGTAGTTTGAAAAATCAATTGAAATGCTACACTGCGAAGCAAACAAGAAAAATATATTTAATAAAAGATCGAGAGAACGAACGACAGAAAAATTCGCACATCGTTTCTACGTGAAGTGTCTGCTGCGTTGTCATGGCCCCACCCGGTTTACGAAAGGGTTAACCCTCTCACTGTGCAAATTCTAACTTTGCTATTGTCCGCGTTCATATTTTTCTAACAGAATTATAAATATCTAAACTGAATCTTTTATATACGAGAAAAGAAACATGATCAGAATTACAACATAGAACGAAACACTGTTACGTTCCCAGAACACTTTATAGGTTACCTTGTTGACCACACGAAACGTGTAAGACATTTGCACTACCCAACCATTCTCTAACCACCATGTCGCACGTAAGCCGACAAAATGTGCCACCCCTTCTGTTTCTTCATAAAATAATCAAATTTACCAACGAACGATTCAAAAATCCGACTATTACTTAAGATAAAAATTTTGGTATTAAATTACAAAAAATATTTCCAAATATTTTTCACAAAAAACTAAATTTACTGTTCCAATCACACTTGCACTCGGATAAACAATAATCAATTTAACGTACGATGAATTAAAATCTATTTCTTCGTGTGTCTATAAACCGACCCGTGAAAGTATCGTTCCATGTTGAAAACGAAAACGACTGCCGTAGAAAAATGGCATAAGTTTTCAATCGTATAAAGCACAAGTTGGTCAGGAACGAAAGGAGAGGAGGACTTACCGACGCGTGCGGTGTGTAGGTGGCGGTGGCGTAAGGATTCGTAGGCGGTAGTTGCTGTGCTCCAACGGGCATCTGGCCGGCCGCAGCTGCAGCCGCTGCGCTTGGATACCGCGTGTACGGCGGATAGGCAGCCGCCGCAGCCGCAGCCGCAGCCGCATGAGAGGGCGGCGCTGTACCCCAAGCCGCGGCACCGCTCGCACGATACTGCACCGGATTCCCGCCTCGTGGACCGCCGCCGGTGTTCCCCTTCATTCCGTGCCCGCCTCCACCGCCACCGCCACCACCACTTCCACCTCCACCGCCGCCGCCGCCGCCGCTCGCTGGACCCACACCGACGCCACCGCCCGTAGCGCCGCCGCCACCGCCTCCACCGCCACCACCGCCACCGCCCCCGGCGCCACCAGCGTTACCATTGTTAGCACCCACGTACGCCGGTCTCGGACCATTCGTACCCTGAAACGTAACAAACAGGTTGATTTGATCGTCTTCACTGGAGAATTCTGTTTATTGATTTATCAATGTTCCGCGAAGTATAGGAGTGGGACTAACTTGTTTGATTTGTAGAATATTTGATTCTCCCATCTAAGCACTCATAATTAATGAAAAATGATTTCGTATTACAGACTATCGAGATTTTTTTAATACTACGATTTGATGCGTCGATTATTGTGACATAAATTAAATTTCAATAAGTATAGTTGCTAAAAAGAATATAATCTGATTATAAATTCATGAAAATTAAGAAAATACTTATATATATTACAGTTATCGAAATAATATATTTCACAGGTGTAAAAAAGAAGCAGGAACATTAAACCTCATTTTTATTTTATTAATTCAATTTAGTTACTTTAATTTTAATTTCGCTTTATTATTGCAATGTCTATATAAACAATTTTTGTAGTATAATTTAAAAGATTTTAAAAATGCATAATTTATTATTTTAGACAACTAACAGAATTAATTTACGATCATGTTATATTTTTTAAGCAAGCATTAATGTCACAGATATTTGGGTTCCCATTTTCAAGCCAAATTATGTTTTTACGCATTTAATAATTCAAAAGACAAGGCAGATATGTATGCGACATAAACGAGAAAAAGTTTCAATAACACCGATTTTTCTCAAATTATTAACAATGATATTTTCTTTTTATTACTTATGAAACGAAAATGTATCTGGTTACATCGAATTCAATTACATTCACGATACCGCACACGAATCTTTTTAGGCACAGTTGGTCTCTAAATTTAGCCCCACGATACAGGAATACAGAACGTACAATCGTAATTGAAGGTACAGTCACGCGAAGTGTCACATTTCCCAACGTGACAAAACGCAGCAAGATCGTGATCATCAGTAGTAGAACTACGCGAGTCACCCAAGAGATAAACTGTTCAGTATGATTAATATCGCCTTGAGTACCTCTGCTAGGCAGCAGAATGAGAATAGGCAACTGTTCGTTACAGAAAGAAAAGAAGAAAGAAAACGTGAGGCTTATGCATCTCATTTGAAATATTGTATGGTAACGATAATAATTAATATTTGCCATTAAAACGGGAGAGTCGTAACTTTTTTCATCATAATCACATCTATGTTAATTTTCTTCGACCATTTCAGAGTAAAGATCATTGCATTACGCTCGCAAATGATTCTGCGTGGTACATATCTACGCACGTGCGCACGGGCATATATACATACACGCACGTGCGCGCGCATCCAAACGGGCAACACTCAGTCGCTATGCTACGCCATCCTAATTAGAGTCATTTGCACAGTAAATTCGTGTCAGTTAATGTCTTTAGTAAACACATTACAACGACTCTTGTAAGTCCGCGTACCACTAGTAAGCACAATCGGTTGGTCTGTTGCCAGATAAATTTGTTCACAAATAGGCCTTAATTGCAACGTACGGGTTCGGAACGTATTATACATAAAGCAAGGTAGAGGGAGATGCGAAGGTTGACCTCGAGATGTGTTCAGTTAAAATCAGTGAATCTGAAGGTCTCCCATCACTAGTCTAATATATATCAAATTATTTTCCCACTTCACAAAATAATATTATTCGATATTTTTTAAACGTCTAAAATCTTTATATTTTCATTAGAATAAATATTACTACCTTTTACAGTTTTATCAGCATTATCATATGAAAATATCTTGATTTTTAAAGAATATTTCCTGAAATATTTAAGTTTTGCGTTAAGTAACAACGTTCTTTATGAAACATCTTTATACTTTTATTGAATGTCTTAGGTCGTTAATTTCTTTCTGTGATCAATCTCAATTTTTCCCGTAAAAAATTATACTTTTATAACCTAGGACCATATTTGTCTTTTTAATTTAATTATATATTTTCTATATAATATTACAAATTGATTAGAATATATAACTGATTTATTACAGCGCAATAGAAATTTATATAAAACAAAGAATATTATTTCTGGTAACTACTGTTAAGAATAGTTATTTCAATTCGAAAATGTCATGAAAATGATGTCATCCTTTAATCGTAATTTTGCTAAATACTTCAAATAACATCGGTTGAGAGATTTGACGTTTATCGAATCAATCTTTTTTTTTTTCAATTTATCTTTCAAGATATGTATATTCACGTAGAAACGAAATATAAGACGTTCGGACCTACATACATGCGAATATGATTAGAAGCACAATTTTTATCTATCGTGTTTGACCTCTGGGTAGTGGTACTGTCAAATATTAATAGTACAGAAGCTTCATTACAAACAATCGTAAACACATTTCTCTCATTCGACACTAGTTCATGTCTTATTGACGTAAATTCAAAACAACATTACGAGTACTTATGTAACGATAAGATAATAACATTTTACTTATAACAAGTTTTAAACCGCAGTTAACAAAAACTTCATAAGAATCCTTCATCAAAATATTAGTTTGTAGCATCATAATCATGAACAAGTAAATAAAATATCAAGCAACTATTTCACATTATAAATATTTTAGTATAACAATAATTTTATGAATATGCAAAACTTTACTTCTTATGAAGGTACTTGTTCCTCACTAGTAATTAATGTTACAAAACATTGCAAATTTATCTTTTGAGTCAATTAATTACCTTTCCATACATATTTTATTTAAGTATAGTTCTTATATTAATTAATAAATATAATTATATTAAGTACTTATTTAATTAGCGCGAGATGCTACATGTAGTATCATCTAGCTGAGTAGATTATTTTCTCGAAGGTTCCTTATGGTGGGAATATTTTTTTGGACACATTGCCATGCAACATAAAAAATCAACCATCATCGAGATCACGAAGGACTTTCCTTATAGTAGAGCGGCCGCCATTGCATCTGTCGCAATCACAGGACAGGCCTTTCCAGGACTTTCGAGCGCGTTGCATTCCTACCTCTTTAGAAAGGCCTCACTCGTCGATTTGCATTTTTGGCATAGTTGTGATAACACGGTTTACCGTTTGTTGGAGAACAAGACGAAAGTCAACCGACTAGGGGAGTAAGAGAGAAAGAGGGTAGCACACGGTCAGCAATTCACACTAGAGCTGAAAATCACGACCGTAAATCACTTATCATCAAACTCAAACTTTGTTGGTTCTTGTACTACTTACCGATCTCTTTCTTCCTTATTAAAGAATACAGAGAAATCTTGTTTTATGCTTCTCCGCAGCCGTTTTGTTCTTAAGGCTTAGTTAATTTACATATTTTTTAGAGACATGAAACGCTATCTAGTAAGGAGAAGGAAACATTAATGGATCAGAACTATTGGAAACCGCTTATCGATACGTTCGCACGTCGACTATGTTACTTCCTGCATTACCTACCGTTTTCCATGTTCTTTCTTTTCCATAGGATATCGAGTGAAAACGAAGACTGGATAAAATGGGAAATGGTAATGGTCATTATTATAGGTATAAATTGAAATAAATTGTTTCCATTTCGTTAATTTTTTCAGATTTCTTGAACTCAACGCTTATAGATATCAAAAGTTCGTTAATTACCATATAAATCCTAAAACCAGGCAACTATTTTTGACAGAAGCCAGCAATTAGGTTATGTTGAATTTTCTTTATCTTCTCAATTTTACTTTTATATCTTTATCATCCACTAAATACTCCTTTTCTTTCAAAATCATCTGATTCAAGATCACTACAGGTTTACAGATTTATCAGTAATAAGAAAATTACAAAGTCTCACCGCAGATATAGATGGAAATAAGTGAGAGCGAATCTCAAGAGACTTCGAATCGTCTTATTCCCATCGCTAGGTACGATGCATGTTACAATGATGCGCAGACGTGGTAAGCAGGAAGTGGCATCCGGTCAGTACATCACGATACCCATTTCACACGTCGTTCTCTATTTCGCAGTGACCAACGACCACGTTGTCTGCATGCCGTTCAATTGAACCGGCGGCATCTACGGGTAAATCGTCCGTCTCGTTATCGTTCCGTTAAAGCACCACGATACCGGTCCTCTATTGTCACGACTACGACGCTTCCCCCATCTTTGGAGTCTTGTGTGCCTTTGGCCATGTGTTTTCCATTCTTCGTTACGGATCTCCATTGACGTTAATTGCTAATACGAATAGTTAAGAGAAGTATGTATACAATTTTGTTTTGAAATTAATGTGACATTAATAGTGATATCAGTTAATTATAAGATACTATTTTGTATTTGATACATCATATAGTATATAATTTTATTTTCATTTTAGGATATCGAGTAAAGCACTTCGACTGTAATTTTATTTTTAATGCTAACAGGTCATGGTAATAAGTATTTGTTATTTATTGTAAATTTTACTGTTAGAGATTCTAAAACAAAATTTTAAAGTAGAGAAAATAGCGGAAAAATTAAAATCTGAGCCCTGCATTAGTATTGTTTTGATTTCTAAATTACATTTTCTCTTTTATAAATAGTTGTGAAAACCCGTTAAGGATTCTACCTATGAAACAAGGAACGAAGTAAAGGTCCAACGCGTTATGAGGTGACTACATTTTCTTTCTCAATGAATCTCAATAGCATTATTATTGGCGTAATTTCATAAACTTCTTATGATCAACGGTAGCAAGATAAATGCACTTACTGCAAACCTTAACGAGGTCGTGGAGTACTCAGCTGAATAATTAAGTTTATAAGAATATTATCACAAATTTCGAGCACTCTTGACTTCATAAAATTAATCGTTTTCCTATGATATATTTTTGATTATCATCCACTTTACACATCAACATTCGAGTAAAGCTGTCTTCGGCTTGGATTAATTTTGCTTTCAAAATAGGGAAGAGGGAGGAACTAGAATAGCCTAGAAACAGAAAATTGAATATGCAATTTGAATTCTTGCATAAATTAGAATCATCGATTTAACCTTTGTATTTCTTCTTATCTTGTTAAATTAATAATTTATGACTTTTTGTTTTTAAATATTTAAAAAACTATAAAACATTATAATGTAATCGGAGTTCAGGACTTTCATTCATGAGTACAGATATTCAGAAGTAAAAAATTCTTTTGTGAGGAAGGAGAAGTTTTCTTAAAGTCAATGAAAGCGTACGAGACTGTCAGTGCATAGAACAGAAATAAAGGGAGAAGAATACAGAGATTGGCAATTCTTTCTTCTTATCAAAGAGGCGTGACTGCACGAGGTCACTGATAAATGATAATGGTGGGGATTTCCTATCGACTTGTCCAGAATACGTGAAGCTACACTCTCGTAATCATTTTCTAAAAGTCTTTTATCTTATTTTTTTTTTATTAATTCTTTTTGCCAAATCATCGACTTCTTCGATCTTGTACCTAATTAAATCATAAATGTGTTCAAAAACTGATGTATTATATCAAAAAAATTAGTATGTATAAAATAGTAAGAATTTAGATTTTTTTTAAATTACTCTTCTTTATAAAAAATTAACTCACTATTTTAGTATTAATTTATGCACATTTTCTTTGGCTGTGATCTTATTATTCTTGTCTCGTATGCTTGAATAAAACAGAATGTTATATAGTCAGCATCTGAATAGATACTAACTATTTATTGCGAATTAATTTGTTTTGACGTAACTCTATCTGTGATCTCAGATTTACATAGAACATTTTAAGCGAATGATACGATAATCCTACCTTCTAATTTCTCTTTCAGTTTGATATTTTTGGAAACTTTAATATTTATACAATATGTTTTTCCTCTTTCTGTTAAAGTGTCAGCAATGTTTTGATATATAAGTTGACGTAATCGAGTGACAGATTTATAGAGGAACACAAGATCTCGTGTTACAATGAACAGTTACATATATTCGTCACGTTTGAAAGCCCACGAGAGTATAAAACCGCGTACCAGTAGCTGTTCTTGAAAAATTCGAGCATCTACTTCCTATTGGAGCTGTTCGAGGTAATTAACATCCAAAGATTTATGGAGTAACTTCGAAGCCAATGAACTGATAACTAATTAGACTTCCCAGCGATGATAAATCAACTTAAATCATATTCACCGTGATAGAAATATCTACATTAATTTCTCATAAAATACGTTTCACCGGATGACGTTGATAAAAGCTTGACTTTTCTTTAACGTTCCTTAAGAAATTATAATGTTACTTATTCGAAATTTCTTTTTCTGATTTTAAGTTCTCTTTTAACAGGTTTTATATACAGAAAAGAATCAGCATTTTGGTAAATGTATCACGTACTACTGGAGTATTGAAATCTCGATTTAAGATTTCGTATATTTTGAATGTATTGTATAAAATTTCATTATTCTCAACTTCTAGTAAATTATTTTGATTTCTCTTACATTCGTAATTTATTCTTGTTTACTTTCAATCCAGTAAGTTAATTTTTTAAAAGTTGATTATTTTATAGAAGAGTGATAGCAACGTGAGATACATTCTGAGATAATAGTGACTGCTGGGGAGATATTAATGTGTCTTACTCATTAGCAGTATGTTGATAATGTCTAATAACATCTTGTCATTTCAAATATTTAGCCTAATTAATTTTCTAACTAGTAATTTGTTTCAAGCAATACCTTCTTTTCTCAGGTATATATATTTCTATCTTTTGAAATTCGTTTCTTAACTGTATTCGTATACTATTTAACATAATCGAAATACTACTAATCCTAATATGACAAAAATTTCTAATATAATAAATTTTCTAAATTTAGAACAAAAATTTCTTTGACTACACCGATGGATTATTTTTCGAATACCGTTTACTTTGTAGTTCTTGTTTCAAATTTTCAAAATGTATTGAATAGGACATACTTTCGCTAAGAAATTACGGTGCAAGATAAATTAAAGGCCAAACGGCCTCACAGGATATGGCTTGGACTGAACTTTCTTTTATGTTAATACATCCCAAAGCAGGTCCTGAGAGGAATCAGGATGTCCCACATACCATGCCAGGGCAAACAGCGTCAGTTGTACGAACTCGCATGAATGTTACGCTCTATTAGTAAACGGACTCGCGTTACAAATACGATAAAGTTTCTTCTTTTTGTTTGGACCAGAGGGGGTCTATCGAAGATTCATTGCCGTAGATTGTAAACGGTATACTGAGAAGATATTTTCTCTTGGAATATCCATGTACAACTAAAATAACCTAATAACCATTGTTTTACTTTTTTATAGTCATTACTCGTAAAAAACAATTAATATTTTTGTTATCTCGAATAAAAATCCTAATTCCTATAATTTGGATTTTTTATTATTATTATTACGTTTCAATGAAGTCACATTGCTGACACCTTAATGGAATTGTAGCGCGGCAAATTTAAAACGTCCAACTGAAAATAATCGCAAAATTATTGGATTTTTTAAAATATTTTCATTAAACATTTTGAAGACTGATTTAACGCAAAACATAGAATATGTACAACTTTAATTGAATTCGGTAACTAACACGGAGCAACAAATTTGTCATAAAAGAGAATCATAGTAGCGAGTAGATGAAGTGAGCCGATAAAGTTTACCGTGCGTTAGGATTGCAACTCGCTTTAATCCCGTTTACTGCTTCACGGCCAAGATACATGCAGTCAGTGAACATGGTAACAGATATAGACCGTACAGGTACTCGAACTACTCTCACGCAGTGGCGCAGTATCCACTTCTCGATTTCAGACATGCCGTTAATTCCAACTAGAAATTCATTTTTCCTTTATCAACTTTGCACTTCGCGATACGCTTAACTAGTTGTCCAATGAAGTTGCAACAGCGTTGAACCGTTAACTTGTTCATAAATTACAGTTTCAAACTGGTAATTTATATTTAAAGAAAAGTAAATTCCAAAACTTATATTATTATATTATGTTTGGAAAATACTCTACACTGAAATCGTGAAACATATTATGAATGTTGTATAGAAGACATTATTATATATAATATATTAGAAAAATTAAGCATACTTTTCCATCTAAAGTAGGAAGGAACGAAACTTTGAAAACTACTCGATATCTACCAGTGTTGTTTCGCCCGATACGCCACTGGCTGTTTCACGCGGCGCTGGCGTGCATGTACCTAGCGATGGGACCAATGTCCTCGTGGACATTGCCAACAATGTGATGAGAGTTCCAATTGTTCGCGTCTATTTACTTGGAATATGCGTTTACCATTATTCCGAAAATAATAATATTTAAATTTCACATAAAAAAAATTTCTATTATTAAAATTAGTATTAAATCAATCGTTAATAAAAAATATGAATCATCGATGATAGATTTACTTACTTGTATTCGATGTACTAGTTATTAGGATAAATATAATCCAGAAAAAATTGGAAATAGCATATAGCAAGAGAATAATTCAGCAAACTTTCATTAGTCGTAATTCTCAGGAAGAACGAATCAAATCGGTCCCATCACTAAGCATCGATGGATGCGCGTGGATGCGCAGGCGCATGCGCATACGGCCTTAATGGCCGAGAGAGGACGGGGAAAGAAAAGTGGGAGAGGGGAGCAGGTAAGAGAGAACCAGTCGTCAGGCTTGCTCATCCCTCTACGAAAGAGTTCCTCTTTGCCGGCGCATACCGGACATTCCGTTTCTTCACCTTGAGAAGATACGTACACTACGCACTCACGCAACACGCTATGACATGCTCTGCTGTTCCTTTCGTATTTCACGGAGAGACATAACCGTCACTCGCACACATACGATTTCATATTTTATATTATTTCGCATTCCAGTAGCATCTTGTATCAATCGATTATCTATTATTGCGTAGTTGTAAACATCAAAATATGTAAATCCTAATTAATATTAAATTTAAGGCGCACAGATCGTGGAAACGTGCATATCCTGGCGGCCATATGTTTTCGGAAACGCTCGTAGGCTCGCTAATCGGGGACAATTTCAACTGTACCGAGTAAGCCGCTGAATACAAAGTAGGATTTCACGCCGAAAAACACAATTAATTACTTTCAGATCGTTGTACCAACAAGGTCGACCTCGAGGCAAGCGAGTGCACAATACCAACACGTTTGCCTTCCGATTGACCGTACTCTCTCCCTGTCTGTGTTTCAAGTACAAAATGCATGAGGATAATTTATGAGAAGGTTGTAAAGATCTAACGTGTACCGAAAACTCGATTAAAATTCGATGGAACTGTTTTACTGATGTCAGAAATTGAAAACTTTTGTCACGATAAAAGCACGTAAGTAAATGATTTTCTTATGGCAGATTCAACATAGAGAGATTTACGTTCACGTTTTGCGCATCAAGGGAAAAGTATGCTCGCTATGTAGCAGTTCGCTTGCATAGAGAAAACGTGCTTTTAATAAGAGTCTTCGTTGAAAATATTTTCTCTTCAACATTCACTAATGAAGTCACGTATCGTGACCGATTGGCTGGCGTTATTTGAATACTTTATTACACAAGAACAACATTATCGTTCAGAAATTTCTGCAACTTTTATAACGCATGAGGTGACTTCCAGTAACGCTTTTAAGATTGAAAAATTACTTCAACGATATTAACACGATGAACGTTTAATAGTTTTGAAATCGAAACATGGCGGAAGATGTAAGTAAAGATACAAGCGTACCTAATGTAATTGGTCGAATAATTAAATACTTGCTGTCTTCGATTGAATGGTCAAAAACTTACCTGAAACAAAAAGAAGAGAGTCGGATTAATAAAATGTAAACTATATTACATGAAAATATTAACTAAGAGTTATGTATATTGCTGGATAAAAAGAAATCACCCAGTGAGATATTAAAAAATGAGAAAAAAGCTCTAAAATACTGTACAGGATACATATTGAAAAAATATTAATATGTTAAATGCACTATTACATAGATTTCTCATACTCTTAACATCTTGTTAGAAATCATTTTTCTCAGCGTTATACTAATCACTATTGGACAATCTACAAGCCATTCTTTAAGCGCTATTTCTTCTTTCTTTTTACACGTAAGTACATTAATTAAATATAATTAATCAAAGGGTTTTAATACAAATATAAAAGTCTATAGTTTACCTCTAAATTTTGATATGAAAAATTATAATATATCAAGATACCAGTAGAAAAAGCTCAGAAATAAAATACCTAACTAATGATTGGTTGTTTACGACTATTTTCATCCGCATTTTTCTTATCGATCCAGCGATTCGTGGAACGGAAAGTCAATCTGATAAGAACGTACTGAGCCATGGGCGTACGTAGTGAAAGTTACAAAAGACGTGGTGGTTTATTTGAAATTACACAGTCGGCAAACGGCAAAAGCTGGTGAACACCGATCGTGGCCTCCGTCCATTGGTTCTTTCTTTGTCTACGAAGAAATCATTCACGCACGATGCGTGTTCACGTTGATTGATTTTTATCGGCTTTAATTAAAAAGTTAAAAAAGGAGAGAGAATTCTTGACTAATCGAATTCCACTAGCGGATTCAGCTTTATGTAAATTGACTTTCATTTTTCTACGGAATTGCCACAGTAGTATAGAATAAGGTACATAAAAGAGAATATTTTTCCACATTAGAATTCTAAATTAACATATTAAATATCGATGAGAAACATTCAATTGCATATCTAGTACATGGATTATTATCAGTCTTTCTCACAGGTTTGTGTTCAAATTAGGTGGTATTTTTAATACTTCAGCGCATCTTTTGATCCATTTGTATTTGGTGACATACCAAGCGCAACCTACGCTGTGCATCCATTTGATACAAAAAAATAAGGATGATGTTGCGTATGTCTTAAGAAAAGAAATTGATACCACTCATTACGCAAATCGTTGCCAGTAAGTAATACGATTATAAATAAAACAATAAAAAGAAGGGTATGAGAATTAAAACTGACATTGGTTTCAGATCGAAGAAAAAAATTAGTGGCCACCGGAGGACTCTAAAATGAAACACCTGCTGAGGATTACCTTATAGTAAGATTATAGTTACAAAAGAGCAGCATGTTCTTTAACCTATTATACGAGTAATAGTTATGTCTCTATCGTCTTCATCTTAGTTAACGTAGACAGTATTTCGAATAAACATAATAGACTTTAATGGAAAACTTCGCGTTACTAATTCTCAGGATATATAAGGTTCTAACGAAATTTGTCCTTTTTTTTTAGGATCCATCTGGAAAAACTATTCAAGAGGAAATCGGATAGTGGAAGTAGTTCTTCGATCGGCAATTTGTTAAGAGACGCGGAAGAAAATGGTCAGAGCAGAGGCAGCCGTTTGTTCGAAATGAAAAAGCAGTCGTTGTCGGCCGGCGAGATACCAAGTTCACTGACTCCGATGACTAATACGAAATTAATTACTCGACCGCTAACGTTTCCTTCCAGACGCCTTAATGGCGCTCCGGCTACATGGAAACTATGCGAAATTTACCGGGGTAGAACCAGCAAATCGTGGAAATCGTTAATTACCGTTCGTTTCTAAGGCTGCCGATCGTATATCGTTATTGTTGGTGGAAAAACTCGTGTGAATTTATTGCTGTGTTTACGAGTGGACCGAGTTACGAGTACGACATTAATTCCTTGAGTAAATTGTCTGATACAAACATATTCGAATACTAGTTTAAAAGAGAATAATGGTGTGCGTATCTTTCGTTGATTATGAGAGTAGTTTATAAGTCGAAGAAGTTAACAAATTTTACATGAAAAGTGTTGTTTTTGATGATAAACAGACTTGTATTCACGGTTTCGATGATGATTGTTGCTACCAGAAGTTAATCAAAATATAGAGAGAACACAGCAGAAAATCTCCGTTACGTTGGTTCTTTGCAAATTGAGACCAAGGAATAAAAAAGAAAATGATAAATTCGTACCACAGTCTCATGTCCTTCGACATTTTGGATGGATTCCCAGATCAACAGGTTTCGTAGCATGAAATTCGACTGCGACGTAGCTTGTTTTTGTGTTAAAACTAACTCTTGTTCGCGACGGAAGCGCAACGAGGTTATTTATTGCTCATTAACTTCGATCATAAAAATAACAGGCTCGCGTTGAAAACGAATACGGATTTCGCGCGATCGAAACTCGCGGCAATAATAGGGAGAAGTACCAATTACATAAATTCTACTGTTTGGCGCCGAGTTAGATAGTTAAATTTCGGAAATTCAGTACTTCGATTTTACTGCCTTGGCAGAAACTGCTCACACATAACATTTTCCCTAGCTGTTTACAGGGGTTTTGGATGAATCGAGAAGGAATTTGTAGAGAAATGTTATATCCCATAAATTCTCATATGTCATACTTCGCGTGGATGTCTAAAGAAATATCTGAATATGCTAGTAAAATATTTCGTAAGTAATTTCTTCTATTTAAAATTTTTTACTTCTAATTCGTAAAAATTGATCATTCAGAATTCAGTTATTGAATTGCAGGGTAATTTATCCAATGATAAAGTTATTCGACTCAAGGTTCGAATTTTTTTCGAAGCAATGACGAATAAACAATCGAAGCAGCCTTCACATAGAATATTAGAAGTTTCACGGTATGCCGAGTACAGTTATTCGAGTAAACGATTCCGCAATTACCTCAAACGAATATAACAGTTGATTTTAATTATCCCTATCTAAATTGCAGTCAAGCTTACGACTCATAAATGCGACATTAATATTGACGATCGTACAGTAATTAAGTTAATGGCATTTTAAATCGAACATGGTGTTAAGTGCTAGTAAAGTATCAACAGGGATTTATAAAGGTTTTAATTGCTTTTGATAATATTTAACGAAGTACCTCTTCATAATTTTCTTTTAGTTCTTCGAACTAATTACAGAAACAGAAAAAAAAAGAAAAAATAAAAACGGAAAGGAAGGTTCAATACTTAGGATAATTCAGAAAATAAATGACTATTGAATAAATGACTATTGAAAAAAATGCATAAGAAGCGCATCAAAAACAAATATAAGAAAATAAATGATAGGTTACAATATCTTGGACAAAATATTCAACACTGTTTTAATGAAAAACAAATCTTGGTGCAAAAAAAAATTACCATAATGTTTCATTTTTCTCTTTTCCTAGTCTAACCTCTTTTAATCCACACCAACAGTTCGTTTACACTATATCATATGTCCCGTTTTATCTAGTTTCAATTCTAACAGCGCGCTTTTCAAATTTATCAACAGTTAACCGCGGTGCAGGGCCCTCTATTATTCTAAAATCTAATTACAATGAAGCAAGAATTTCAACTCAGAAACGTTCCGATTCATGCACGTGTCACCAGTTATTACCGGCATTTAGGATCCAACTACACTCGCGTTAACGTAATAATTCAAGACCCGACGCAGAACTCGGTCCGGTTGGAATAGAATGATTGCTCGCATACCACAAATACGTAACACACGCTGCGCGTGCGTTATGCACACGCACGTCGACGATTAAGCAGAAAGTATTATGTTGTGTCGTTAACGTGTGTTCTACGGATTTTCTTTTCATAGATCGAGCCTGCGCGTGTCACTAGCTATATGTAATTCTTTCTGATTTACGTTCGAAAAAATCCGTTTTGCGACTTCCATTCACGAAATTTATGGTCAATAAAGTATCGTGCGAAATGCGTGATTTACGCATAGAATTATTCAATAGAAAATGACATGATAATGCATCTTGTTTGAAAAATAAAAGTTAAAAAATTCTTAAATCATTATATTTATTCTCGCTTTTTGTCGTACGTTTCAGGTTAGGTTCGCATTACATTGGCCCTCTATGGTTAAATACTTTTCTGCTGTCGGGAAAAAAATTAGCATTCCTGACAGCTCCCTTCATCTGGCGAGAGAAATGGGAACTAATAATTTCTGTAATGGAGTAGACAACATGGTGATAACACAGTGGTATATGTAATAACAAAATACAATGATACAGAAATACGAAATATATAAGAGATAAAATATAAATATGTATACTAATCGATGGACACTTTTGTTTCCCGATTTTGTGATCTGATTTATTTGGAAGAAAATTCGTAAGGGAGAAAATACCAGTGTATATTGAAAAGCTTGGAATCTCTAATCACAAAGAAGACTATAAATATAAGTTTAACGTAAGTTTCAGTTTTTAATTTCTCAAAATCACTACATTGATTGATTATTATGAGATCCAAATAAGAACTGATCCAATGAAAGGTTAACGATGAATTTCTTTGTTTTCAAGAACAGATAGATCACCGGGAAACTGCAAATTTATTGGCATAGAAACCACGACAAAATCCGGTTTTATTCAACATCTTCCGAAGCAGATGGTCACTTAATGGCTCGTCATCAATATCGTCAGGCTGACCTACATACGCACCACCAGGACATGGATCTCTCCTTGCGTTCAACCAGCGAATTACGCTTCGGACATGCAACCACGTTATTTGCTTAAAGCTCGGGAATTTCTCGCTTTGGGATTCACCTTTCATTGTGAAATCTCTTTCACATTCATCGGCCGTCAATTTCCACGTTTTCCCTTCAAGTACAAGCAATCGGTGACCTTTTGCACTTACAAGAGTGAAGCATGCTCTATTCTTGTACCTTACGATAATTTGGAGCGAAGTAAAGTTTAATGATAAATATTCGAACAAAAATATGGAAAAAATTGTCCAGAGTACGTGTAAGTAAAAATGAATCATCATACGAAAGTAAAATATTATACATCAAGGGGTTATCGTTATTAATCATTGTTGAATTTAACTGAAAGAAGCTACTTAAGGAAGCCGAATGTAATATTTGAGATATTAATCTTGAAAAAAATAAGTATGTAAGTTTCGGATTTATACTGACATGTACAATTGTGTGTATAAGTAGCATAAATAAGAAATTCAATTTCCTCAAAAGTTTCAGCTTACACAACCAACGAAAATATATTGATCCATGATCACTGGTGAAGTTTTACCGGCAGAAGACCAATCCTACAACCTCCCTTTCCCACTCAGCCACTCAAAAAAACCATCTGAAAGAAGAGATCCTCGTCGACCAAATTAAACCTAGCCCAACCCGCGGAAACCTATCTTTCTGCAAGAAGAAAAAACCAATCGATGATTCTATCTAGCCAACTCGGTCGTCGAGGCTCCAAAAGGAAGAACGATTCTCGCGTCGCTTTTTCACAGTACATACATCTATGGCTCGAGTCTTCTGGCCGATCCGTTGACCGATCTCGCAGGTGCACGCACCAAAGAGGAGACATTTTGCGAGCCATCTTTCTCTCTCTGTCTAGCACATGTACGACACGTAGAGTGGACGTGAGACGCATAATAACCTCAGCTATTTGAGTAGCAGGCAGCATGATCGCGATTCTATGGTTTCATATCGAATAGTGTCGTTGTATTACCACGATAGCTTTACTTATAATAAAGACGAATGTGAATTACAAAACTGCTGAACGTTGTATGCAAGAATTTATTTATAAGAAGAGTTCTGTAAGTAATATTATTCTTAGTACACTATCCTATATAGCATATATACGGATATGTACGTCTCATAAAACCGTGTGATTCTTTAAAGAGTCTTTTCTTAACCCCATTTTGTTATGCTAAAGGTTAAAATAATAACGCACTAGAAAATGGAGTGGTCCTACGTGGAGCATCCAACACTCTATGAATCTGAACCAGAAATGAAGACGTTAATTTTGTACGACTCAGAAGATGAAGAATAAGGGAAATACAATAACGAATAATACTCTATATCTTTCATTTGTTTAAGCAGCTAATTACAACGAATAAGTTAGGATATTAAAAAAAAATTAGGAAAGTGGAGATGTGTGCTATATCAGATTTTTGGCACTCTGGTCCACTTTAACTTATCAAGACAATCGAGAAAAAAAGACGACGTTCTGCTGTTCTTCCAATAAAAACTTCACGTTTAAGACTTATTGTGCCAGTGAAAATTCTTAAGAAACTAGTCAGAACGAAACAACAGGATGATGATAATGTACCAGACTAGAAGAGACGAAGCTAGGAAGAGTAATGAGAGGGAGAAGAAAATAGAGAGAGGGCTGGGGCTGGCCGACTGCCTGGTCGCCTCGAGTCTGACACCCTTTAGCCGAGTTTAGGCCGACGGTGAGTATTATTAGCCAGGATCGCGTGCTTCCGTGTCCTTACCTCATGAAACAATGAGATCGTCCGCGAAAGATATGCGCCAGACTGTTCTGCGGTCGCGGTATATCGAGCTCACGCGAGACTCTCTCTTCTCCCTTAGAAATCCAATCATTTTGATATTTTTTCTTTTCTTTTGTTTCATTTTTTCTTATACTCCTTTCCTCTTTGTTTCTCTCTCTCTCCCTTGAACTAGACGAACCCGTTACCAGTCTCCTTGAACTTGCCATGCGACCGGATGATGTATTATCTCTACGCCGAACGAGACCAAAATGTGAACAAGATCAAAGACGATTTTCAATGGGATAATGACGATGGTGGCAAAGCTAAAGAACAGAATCGTGGATTTTGGAGATTTGGTAATGGCACTTGAGTAGATATTATGGAGGGATATGCTCCATTCTTAAAATACAAGCAAAACATATTCCATCACCCGACAAGTTTCGAATATGTGTCGACATATACAGTGGGTCTATAATTTGCACGTATTTCCATGAGGTTCATTTGGGAATACATCGTAATTAGGAATGACTATCTTAATATTTTGCTTGCGATGGTAATTTAAATTCTTCCGAAATTCCTTTATAGTGGAATTTATTGGAAACATGTTTAACAGAATTTGGAAATTCATTAATTTCAAAGCTGATGATTTTAATCATAATATACAGATATTTGTATATTTTGTAAAATATGCATTTCGCCACTTTTCAAATAAATTTTACAAAATGCTTTGAACAGTAATTTTCAACGAATTACCATCATTTTTGTAGATGATACAGATAAAAGAGAGGAAATTAGTTTTTTCTTCAGCTAGATAGTGAGATGGCTAACGAAAGTATTCAGTACACAGGGAACCTTGACATTACATCTAGGCCAATGACCTTGAACTAGCAGGCTAGGTCGTGTAGAATATTGAATTTGGTTGATTAATGCGAACCGGTACTTTCCTTGGAACTAAATGTTGCAATTAAATTAGAATATTATTCTACTGCTAATAAATTATTTGTAATCCTTTCTTTATGCGAAGAATATTTTTTTAAATCTTTCTGAACGTACCAGATTTACATCAATTAATATTTTACGTAACTTTACATAAATTTTGCTAATACATACGTTCATAGATTAGATTTTAGTTGTAAACAAAGATTGATCAGAGTAACAGATGATAAAGAAGTAAAAGAAAAGAAGAATCTACTTGTTGCATACAATTACAAGCATTCATAACTACAAAGGATCTTTATACTGTTCCAAACAATATGGGATTCACTTATCTAAATACCTTTATCGTTTGCTAAAATATCCTATTCTTTGAAAGCTTCAGTTTACTAAACTGTAACAGACTTAATAGACTAAATCGAACAAAACTATTATTACATGTTACCTATAATTTCATCTCTATTCAGAAAGTTCATAAATCTCTAATTGCTTCTAACACTATTAAATTCACAGTTTTTTCTCATCTTCAACTTTCAATTTCCTATTTTACATTTTCGTAGCAACTATACAACATAATAATATACAATTCAATATCCAAAATATATAAAATTTCAATACATAAAGACAATCCTAATTACTCCTAATTATTTCATGTTTCTTCTACAAAAATATTCTACCAACTGTAAGCACTCTCAATTATTTCTCTAAAAATAGTTATAGCCATCTCTAATTACGTATCTGTCTTTGCCAATAATGCCTGTACCAATTTCACGTATTCTTATTTATCTTATTATTACCTCCGTAAAACACATTTTTACAATTTTTTATCTTTTCTTAGACTTATGATATACAAAAATCGAGTGCTATTCAATGTCAGTACCACGTGGAGAACATAAAGCCTTCTCGCGCAAGGAATTTTGCAAGAAGTACTGGACATTGTACGACCTTGACTCTGCGCAGACATCGGGTACCGTTGTCCGTCTAGTAAATTTTTTCCCGGTGACCGTGCGCGTCGGCCACGAGAAAGCCGCACGTAAGTAGACAATGACAAAGATTATTACACGCACATATCGCGTTCGCGTGGGTGTACCTTCCCCGTTTAGAACTCGCCACTTTTGTCTAACGGTCTGTATAGCCATTAAATGCGTGCGGTATGTCAACAAATGAACTTTTGCACGCGTCTGCTACCTTGTCTCGGTGATTCAGTCGCTGATAGTTACGCTCGTTGTTTCCTCCTTTCCCTTTCACTATCACGACTCGGCTTATCGTTCACGAAACGAGAAAAAATATTTCTCAAGTCCTTTTAACTTATATCGTCTAATTTTCCCCTTTTTATTTTGACGCCGATGATTTGTTCCTCGCACAACTGGTTTCTAGTGACTTAAATCATAGTGACCGAAAAGATCAATGGTCCAGCCGAAAAATAAATTATACAACTTCAGCATAATATTTTGGACTTAACTTACTTAGAAGGGGCTGTAGATTTTTAATTCAATCTTACATTTGCGTTAAAACTACACTCGAATTGATTTACATTGGTAAAAAATCTTAATTAAAGCTAATTTGCCTTTAGTCACTTTTAACTTTGCGTTTAGGAGCTGCTAATTGAAAAACGACCCAGTTAATAGGTTAAATTGGAATCAACATGCACAGCCGTATATAATACTTAGTCGAAAATGTACGTGACATTACTACGCCATTTACATATATATTTCATTAAATTTCAACTGAATATTTCACTTTACCGTTCCAGAATTGGAGGGTGCTGGTAAGAAAGTTTCCGATGTCTACTAAATTTCACGACTGCTGATATTTGCGAGGATGAAAACGAAGAGAATAGTGTGATAAGTTACTTTGTTGGAAGCAAAGTGAAACACACGAGGAGCAGATTAGAACGACACATCGTTAATGTAAACAGCCGCACAGATCATTTGAGCATGACTCATTTCCGACAATATGTACGTGTCTTTGCTTGCTTTCCTCTTCCTTCTGGATGTCTTTTTAAAGAATAAGTTCTGAAAATTATTTTTATATTCCTCAGATATCTATTCTTCGTTTTTCGGCGTTACTTTTTCTCATTTATGAAAATTTCATTCTGCGAGAATGTACTATGTAAGAATAATTGGATCACAAAGATAATGAACTATAGGCTGGACGAAATGAAAAATATATACATTAGCTCTGTCGAGACATTTTATTATCTCGCAAATTTAACAAGACAATAACCACGACCAACATATTTGGCAAGAGGTCAAATAAAAAAATTTCACTTATTTTCAATATAAACAACTATAAACACGTTTTCTTCTCATAAGATACCCATTTCTTTTTTTTAAATTATTCATCTCTTCCATCAAAATTTCTTCTTATATCGAAATCTTATTCACTTTACTTCTGTTCAAATCTTTGCGATCAATTCTTCATTACATACCTACAAAACTACAAATATATAATTATGTACCATTAGATTAATATAATCTTATCTTCTTATCAAGTACTCTACATTTTAAACTTTAATAACACTGTATTCTCTACCTTCATACATGAAGTAGGATATACATTATTCATGTATCTCTATTTCAGAGTAAGAGAATACATTTTTAATTAAATTTGTTATACGCAGCCATAATTTACACAGTTACCATATATCTTTCATAAGCACAATAGGAGGATTAAAATTTCTATGGAATAATCGTTGATTTTCCAAAAAGATATCTCGGTTTCCGTTATAAATTGTTTCTCAATTTCAAAGAAGTTTCTTACAAAATGATCTGCTTGAAAGAAATTATTGCAAGCAGATCTAAAATCTTGTCAGATAAGATGAACGAAGAATCTCGTTGGAGTACATGCGCGAAGATCCTCGAGAAAATGTCAGACGTACGTGGTGTCGGTGGCATTAAGAGGCGCGAGCAATAAAGGCAATCAAATTATTTAGCATAAAAACGGCTAGTTGCAGGTTTCCCAAGCGGTGAATCCGCCCGGGGGCGTCTTTCGATGAAGATACAATCTCTACGTTGTGACGGAGAGAAGAATCCTTCGATTCAGCCAAGGAAAAAGAACGGCTCCTCTTTCACTATCGACGAATCAAGGCCCTTGTTCGATTTTACGCTATCACCTCTCCTCTCCTCTGTCTCTTTATTCCGCGTGGCTTTGCTCGTCTAACGCGTTTCCCGAGACGATTAACCGTATAGCTTGGCCAGTTATGACCAGCGCAGGAATCACCGTAATTACGTAATCACGAAATTGGTTTGCCCCTAAGGAACAGAAGGCAAATTGAGACAAATGGTAAAGGAATCATGGCCACGGCGCCGACAAAGATACCGACCACGATGTCGCAGATATTTCTTCTCCAAACCGAATTTTCAACAATGTTTTCTCTTTTTTTCTGATAAGAAGAAAGTGGTGTAGATATGTTCTGAACTTGGTATCATCTTTGAGCCTAGCGATTCGATTCTTAGTTTCTTCAGCTGTTATTAAAAATTTGATTTGCAGTGTTAACCAGAAATAAGATACTTCATAGTATTGAAAATACTTTTACACTTGTAGCGTTTCCTCTGTCGCGCCTCCGGTTAATACGAGATGTGGAAACAGTGCAGGATGGCTGTTGAATGATGCAGACTATCTGTGTATGCGGTATCGTTTTCCAATAAAACATTTCGATTCCTAATTTCTCAAAATGTTAACGACAGAATTAATTTATTTAGTATTAAAACGAGACTATAATAGTATGAAAATAAAGAATGAGGTACTTTGTCTTGGCGTACATTAATGCGAGAAACGTTTAAAACCTTTGTTCGGTTAATGCACTGGCAGTTGACGAATCATTTTTCGCTTATCGTTCTTCACTTTTCCAGTGACTTAGTCATAAAACATTCTCACTACGGTGTATATTATGACTTCCTATGGTCCTCTCACAATTATTAGAAATCAATTATTAGAGAGATCAACCCATGTCTCCAAACAGACTCATCTAAAATCATCAAAACATATGAAATTTATAAACCAGGGTACTTTAATAAATATTTAATTAATAAAATATTTTATTTAATAATAATAATAGTGATGATAATAAGAATAATAAATAATATAATTTTAATTACATAAATATACCCATTTACCGAGTCCACGGCAGGTGTTCACTGTTGACTCGACTTTTATTTCCTGCGATATACATGCGTTAAGAGATAACATTCATACCAAATCTATTCCTTCGCTGTAAGACCCTACATACATATGAAGGCCACAGGAGGACATAAGTTATACTTTTGTTGATTTCCTAGTGTTGATGCTAGCTAAAAGGAGTATTTTAATAAAACATATTTAAAAAGAGCAAGAACAACCTGTTACATCTCCAGAAACTGGTTGTGAACATAAAATTTTGAGATTTAAGGAAAACAAAAATTTTCTGAAAAGAGAAAAAGAACATATTTAAAATTTCTTTCTCATAAAACATGAACAAAAATATGACTTATGTTCCTCTCCGTGTTCTTCATTCGCATAGGTATCCCTGAAGAGGTTCGAAAAAGGAGAACGTTCGGTCGGTAACAGGCCGGTATCATCTCTCTAACTACCTTCTTCTCCCTTCCGTCCATGGAGACCCTCGTTCACGTAACTCGATTGAGAAGTATTTCAAAACCGGAAGGCAAAAATGAGATTAATCTCGGTTCGGTGTATCGTCGAGATTTCCGGGTGTTCGTCCTCGCGCTCTGACGAGGAGAGCGGAGCCCTGCAGCCGCTGCAACCGCAAATAATCGATATCCTTGCTGCGTCTATTCTCTTCACCCTACCTGGCCCTTTCACCCTTCGCCTACTCGCCCTTCCCCCACCCTTCTCGCCCACCTACCCCCCTCTCTCTTTACATATATATATGTATATCTCTGTCTATCCTTTGCGCGTCGGCTCGTTTTTGCATTTTCATCGCCTGCAATTTTTATCCACCCACGAGCTGCTTTTGCAGCGAATCTCTCTCAACGCTAGAAACTTTCGTTTTGTCGCGTATTTCCTTTTCAAACGATCCACGAAACCGCGACACGCGAATTTCCGCCACCTCTTTTCCGCCTTTCAGCCGCCTGAAAGGCTCTCGGTTTTTGGGGACGACCAAGCCTTCGCTTTTTTGTTTTATTCTTTCCGAGATGGAAAGAAGTAGGGGGCGGATGTGGTTGTCTTGTTTCTGGTAAATGGAATCTCATCATTCTACAAATACGTTTCGTTGCACGAAATTATCTTTCTTTGTTTCTTTTCGTCCTTCCACCAGTTAATCGTAAGTCTACCGATTCTTCTAAAAATTTGAAAGTTTAAAGCATACTAAATATCGATTTTCTAAACGACTTCTTCGAGTTAATGGAAAGTAAATATTCCTGATCGATAATTTTTAACGATTCCTGCTTGCACTTCTTTTCGATTCTTACGGATTCCATTTATCGATTAACTTAACCTAACACTGTATATTTCTTAATAAAAATGGCGCCAGGTCGAAATCTCCTTTGTGAATTTTCCTTCCACAGAGATTTTCACCCAAGAATCTGGGAAGGTATCGTTGTAATAACGGAATTATTACGAATCGATTTCCTAACCTCAAAACAAAGGCTGTAAGCCGTTGGAAGGTATTTCACGCATTGCCAGAACTTTGGCTAGGAGGTTAGGACAAAAACAACTATGCCTACGACGGAACACAACACCAGAGCCAATAGTGCTTCGGAAATCACCAAAGACACGCAGATCGATGTAAACAATCTATCACGACGATCGTCAGAAGTGGTCGCGACTCGCGAGAACGGGCTCGCATATGTAATCGCGATTGAAACAAATCGGTTCAATTATCGTTATGAATTCTCAACGTCAATCGACTAAACGCACTTGCTACAGCGTCGAGTAGCAAACCTAACCGAGTACAGCGTACTTTCCTTTTTCTATTTTACTTGGCGAATAAAATACGGAAGAAATTACCTAACAAAAAAAGAATACCAGAAGAATGGTAGAACTCGGAGGGACGTAACTGTTCTGTTACAATTTAGTTGTTAATTATTGAAGGGCAATGTTTTCATAAGGACGTTGAATCATGGTCAAAGGCAGCTTGAAATGCGATACTATAGCGTTCAACGCTCGCCAGTACTGTACGATTAACTATTATTAGTACTTTATGATCAACGAGTTCTTAGATGTAGGGAACGAGATAGGTCTTGTGAATGTTTTGTATTGTTTTCGATCGACGTTTCATTGTTACAATTTTTCTTCTTTTATTGCATATAATGTATATACGCAGAGTTAGAGGATAAAAGGAAAGAATATCACAAATTTTATGGACAAAATCTATTTCTGATATTTCAGGATTGACCAGTAAAGAAAGAAGATTGGACGAATTTGATTATATTATTCATAGTCTAACATTTCTACTAGTATATGTTGGACCAGAGAAAAGATATCGCTGTATTTGTACTCCAAAATTCACTAAACATGCATCACAAAATTTACATAAAAATTTTATTTCATTTAAATATACTGTATTGCAAACAAAAAGAGGATTTTATTTAAAAGAATTCCGAGATTCGATAGTATAAAGAATCAAAAATTTGTACAAAATCTGTATTACATACATTGAAGAAAATATTGCAATTCACGAGTGTTGGGGCGATTTATAACAATAATATATCAAAATAGAGAAATATAGGAATACAGAAATGGAATAAAAGTGTAGAAGAGTAGAACTGTAAAAGTATAAAATAATGGAGATACTGCGAGATATGAAAATACGAAAAAGTGATAATCAGGTAATTTATAATCAGCTGCGAACAACTAAGAAATTATAATCTGAAATTTGACATCTTCAAGTGCGTTGATATTGCAAAACAATTCGTTCTCCAAGCAACATTAGTTAACTCGACAGTTATCTCCGAGGGAGCCTAATCAACGTCGTAGATCGTCGATCCAACACATACAAACGGAACAATTCGTTGGCTGTTATTGGTTCTCTCGTTTCGCAAGACTGCGTATGTTTAGGTGAATTTTGTTAAAGAACCCGCAGTTCCAATCAGAAACCACAAGCTATTGATGTTGGAGGAAAGTTGTTTTGGCTTAGAACATAGAACCTGATAGCGAGATCGAATATCTCTTTAGATCATTAAGTTTTTAAGGCTCATTTAGACGTGATACAAAAATTGATTTAATCTTATATACCTTGATAACATTATTACATGTACTACCCAATTTGAAATATTTCTCTTTGTTAACGATTGGTCTAATGATAAATGATTAGACCAAAATTCAGCCTCTCTACTATGTACACTAAGTATTTTAAACTCGTTTAAATCGCATTAAACTCAACAATGTTCGGTTGCTTATACACAGGTGTGAGAAACATGTACAGAACTTTTACACGCGTTCAAACCGGTGAGTTAAAGGTATGCGAATTTACTATATAAATTTCATGCTTAGCTCGTGCTAGACGACAACTTTGTATTCAGTCACGATAAATTATGTGTGAGGGTCATTAATAATATCGTTGAGTTTCTAAAGTGTTCCATCTTAATATATTGCTCCAATGAAGAGATTTGAGGTTGAAAACAGTATGGATTATAGGACAATATAAATTTAAAGAAATTAATAAAATATATTGAAGAATTTAAAAATTATACAGGGAGTATATAAATCTAGATATAGTAAGTACTCAAAAGAAATTCATATCTGATAAAGATACTGATTTAACGGAAACTCGATATTTGTTGTTATTGATAAATTTGCTATAAATCAATGAAGATATAAAAAAGAAACGAACATAAAAATTCACTAAAGATGCAGAAACCAGCAAACAAATATGTATATTATAGATAGGTTTCAATAATCTTGATACAATATTTGATTTATTAATTAAACACTTCAGATTATAGAGTTCAAAGTACGTGAATAATAAACCGTGGTTGCTTTTAACTGATCACTGCAATTTCAATGATTTTAACTTAACACGTTTCCCATATTTATCAACCTAAATTTTAGATAAATTTGACGTGTGAATGAATGAAAAAATTTTTTTTGAGGGAGTGTTTGAAAGTCTACTAATTTTACAAAGTAGTTTAGTAAAAAAAAAAAATATAAATGCTGCATATTAATACGTCGCGTTTCCTTTACATTAGTCTGATATTCAGATATGAGTTTGCCGTTGGCAACACTGAAACGAACAGCTGTTTGCATGTCAATCTGTTTGAACACATTTGCCATGCGATAACCTTTACATTGACTACATTAGCAATCAGCAAACTTCAGAAGAGCATAAAACATTGAATTGTCGATATTGTTGATAATAAAATGATATTTTGTAATTACATTTAATATTTTAATCATTATGAACTATAAATAAAAACTCACAAACACCAATTGCAATCATTTTAATACATTTTTTGTTTACGTTATAAAACCAGATCAATTTCGAAAATATTTAGACATCGTCAAAAACTACGAAAATATCATTATACGTCACTAAAAGCATACGACGAGGTTGGCTACACTGACGAGCGTTAGGTCGAATTTCAATGTGCAGATTAAGAATGCTTCCGGATAGTGGCTCCACGTCGCTTTCACAAGCAACTAAATATCATATTATTAAGCAACAAAATTTTTGTTAAATAGTGACCGAGATATTATCCAAATAACATAAAATAAATATAATTCCGTATTCGATACAAATTTATAACTAGTATTATATTTATCAAGATTTTGGTAATAAAACTGAGATAAAAAAAACTAACAAAATCGAAATATATAAAAAATCTTCAAAATGGAAGAAATATTCTACATCGTCTTTATTTATTCATTTTGTCAATCAATCAATAAAATAAAAAACATCCGAAAATATTCACAATACACTTATATAGAATTATTACTTTTTACTGCAATTGATATTCAGCATATTATTAGTTTTTTATATTGAGTTTATTTTATATAAATAAATAAAACAAATATATATTTGTATTGGAAGCAGTAAAAAATATAAAATTATTTCATGAAAAGCGTAGCAATTGAAAGTACGCAGAGAACAGGAAGAGACGACAAGAGCCTGCGCAGAATGCCAGGACCGTATACATTAAACCAAGAGCCTATCACATGCACAGTCACAACTATTATTTGAAACATTTCTTTAAGAAAATCACAAGAATGTCACATGATCGTTTTGTTAAACATTTTAAAGAATTTAATTAATCAAATGTATTTTTTTTACATACTTTCACTTAACAAAGAAACAGCTTTATCAATATTATACAGACATTTATATAATTACATTCTCTACAAAATTTCAATAAATTAATAGTGTTATTAATAGTTCAATAAATTAATACTATTCACTATTTAACAAATATGTCATTCACTTTATAATAACCGGCACTTTTCTTCTTCTAATCAATCAACTTGCACTTTTCTAAACGTCATAAAAAGTACGAAATAAATATTTTGAAAGTAATATGCCAATAAAAATTACAACACCAAAGTTACTTAATAGAAATGTATCTACTGCAATAAACAATATTAACGCGTTATAACAACTAGTACTTCACAACAGATTTCAATCCATCAAATTTATCATTCATAATTTCTTTAAACGTTTAAATTTATTAACAGAATTATGACTGATAATCAAAAGTAATAGAAACCAGAGAAATGAAGACGCACATATTCTGAACTATTTCAGACGAATCCTCCCCGGATACAGCACGATAGACCCGAGAAAAAAGGAAGGAAGGAAGAAAAGAACGAAAGAAAGAAGGAATACGTGAAGACGGCCGCCAGAGGTTAAGGTGGGGGAGAGAAAGAGGAGACTGGGTGGGGCAGCAGACGCCCCGCGGCAAACTGTCAAACTACGCCGGTTCCGCAAGGTTCGTGGCCATCGGCCGTCCCCATGGTAATGCTACGTTTTCCAAGAGTGTGTATACACAAGTAAATATGCACGCATACTCAGGAACGAGCATGAGGGTTCGATGCAGAAAACGACCGGCATGGATTGGTCGAATATCGAAATATGTAATAAATGACAGAAAATATCGTGCTTTCTTTACTTACCATCATTTTATAGTTGAGCTTCCTCGGCGCGGCTACGTTTTCCATTCTCACGGACATGTTAGCGGTGTTATCGCTTGTGGCGCCTGCTTGAAACGATACCGTGCCGTCGGTCCTATTACTACGGAAAGCGTGTCTCTCTTCTCTTATTCGTATTTATACGTTGTTGCTGATTTTTGGTCTTGCGTTGCCAAGAGAGCGGCGTCACTCGCGTTTTCGTATCTCTCGACACTGGTAGATGTAGAACCCACACAGCACGGTCACGAACGAATTTGCACTCCGATCGGCCGATAAACCGGGGTGGAGCAGAGGCAGAAAAAGAGCGAGGAAGAAAGAGGATGAATAGATGTGGGTGAGACGCTTTGTAAAACGAGGGGAGTTGTCGGGAGGGGGTAGAGCTAGGACGAAGTACAGTATGTATGGTTATGGACGCAAAGGGACACGATAGCCAGTCGGTCAGTATGGTTTTAACACCAACGAAACCCGATGCGACAAGCGCAACGATAAATCACTTTGCACGAAAGAAAGAGAAGAAGACGGTAGGACAATCTGGATAGAAAGAGAGGGAGAGAGAAAGAGAAAGAGAAAACGAGCCGAGGGGTTGAGACGGGAGGAAGAGCAGAGGAGAAAAAGAGAAAGAGGGACGTGGTGTGTGCGGCTTTCTGTTGCAGTGACCGAATGTACACGCGGTACTACGTAAATGTAGCAAAGGAGGGAGTGAGAAAGAGCGAGAAAGATGAGGAAAGAAGGGGGTAGAGAGCTGAACCGATGGCGATATGAGACGGATGTCGAGTGTCAAGAGGGTGTGTCGGCTATACACTTCACTACTACTATCAGTCGAACACTTTTCTCCACGTCGTAATTCGTTATTAAAACACGCACCACACCGAGAAAATCAGCTAGCTACACCGAGCTGAGTCAACGAGCGAAGAGACTACGCGAGATTATCACCTACTTCGCTGTCGTTTTCAGCCTCAGTGGCGGCCACTGTTGCGGTACGATCGTCCTTATCCACCTCGTTACCGTCTTCGTCGAGATTGTCCCCTTTGTCGTTGTCCTCGTCGTTTCGGTCGCTATCTTCTTAGCCCTCGCCTTCGTCTTGCTCGTTTTTCTGATCACCGTTTCCTTCTTCTTCTTCTTCTTCTTCTTCTCCTACTTCGTTTTTCCTCTTTCGCACTTGGGTCTTCCAGTTACCGCGAAACCTTCCTATCTTTTCGTACTTTCCGTCGTCGTTTTCTCGTCCGTTATATCGCGCGTGGCCTCGCACCTTTTACTATCGTACAAATTCCACGGAGCACTACTAATACAGCATGTTACAAAAATAGAGTTTGTGTTCCCTTAAATAAAATAAATGTACAATTAATTGTTACTTGTGGTTAGGAAACATTTAGTGTATGTGTTGTCTTGTAGGTAGAGTCTAAGCTACTGCCCGGCGAGGTTCGCCCATCTTGCCCGAAACTAAGGAGAGTCGCCGCTTGGAGGCGCTATGCACGCCACCACCAACGGTGGGGCTCCAGCGGCCGCACCTGTCTGCACGACCGCCACTCAACACACACTCACGTATCGCGGATATACGAGCGATATCTTACGAGTTCGTCAAGCGCGACAAAGAGATAACTAACGTCTCTATGACTTGTTTGACAAAGATGGAACCTACTGCCTAAACGAATGACGTAGAGGAGAGAAGGCTATGATCACCGCGGTTTTCTCGACGAGTTTCGGCGTGGCGCAGTTGGCAGGCATGCGAATGAACGAGTGGCGAACACGACGGAGACCGCTAGCAACAGCTCCCCGCGAAAGACGAAGACCGAAAATGAAGGACGATACGAGGGAAGAGAATGAAAAAAGAAGAGAGAGAAAACGGACGACAGACAGTGGCGGGTGGTATACTCACCCCCGTATACGCGACCCTTCGCGATACGGCAATAAACGTGTGTACCATATGCCCTCTTATGTAGAAATCTACCTGAGATAGTACCGCCAACTCTTCTCTTCTTGTTCACCAAGCATTTACTAAAGAAGAAAAACCGGTAGGTATTAAGATCTCTCTCTTTCTTTTCATAAGATGAGATCGATTCTTTCGGCCCTTTCGTTGGTGCCCGACGAGCTTCTTTCGCACCTTCTCGCGAGAGACTCGCGTTATCGATCGTGGAACGACCTCACTCACTTCTCCTACTCCCTCGAGGTCAGGAAACGAGATTTTCTCATCGCTTTTTTTCCTTTTCACCAGCAAATCTCGGTAATTTCCTTTACGGTCATCGACATTTCTCATTCACCAAAATGTTATTCGATAAATGTGCAATTTTCTATCAGATCAATCGAAACGTGCGCAAGCAACGAATATCATGGTTTCGATCGATCTTTCACTTGTACTTTTCACGATTGATTTCTATTATTTTTTTCTAATCAAATTTCCTTTCTAGTTACTGCTTAATGGCCATAACATACTGACCACAAATGATGCCCTCTACATTTGCAATTGTAAATTCTCGATCAGTGGCGTAAGAATTAGAAAATTTTATTTGTTAGTTTGGTATATTTTATTCTATCATATATGCAACTGTATAACAATTTATGTTGCCAATGCAAATTGAACAGCTAGGTTATAAAATCATGTATAATTTCTACAATATATAAAGAAAGAAGGTATAAGAAAATCGGACATACGTTACAATTATATTGTTACTAAGCTTATCGTGGACATCTACAATCACAAGGAGGTATGTATTATCAAAACACTACTTTCAGTAACGTCAATATTGACTTTACATCGAACAGATGTCCGGGTATATGCTTTTACTTCGCGAAAACCTTGAAGAAACTGCAAAAGTAAATACAAATCACTACCTTCTCACTTATATTCGTATACTTTTCACGAGTAAGTTATTTCGATATAGTAACTTTAGAATTTAGTGTTTATCATTTATCTTACAGTCTCTACAATACAACAAATCATTCCAAATACATATATGTATATGAAATATCGTTCAAATTCGTTTCAGTCGAACGTTAAATTTTTCGAACTTGAAACTATTTCATTTTCATTATAACTAAATAACATGCATTTACATAGTGTATATAAATAATAATTAGGTCATGTATTAAATAAGAAATACTTTTAAAACCATTCGTTATAGTTCAATAAACTTTACATTTTCCAGACACAATTCCCAAGTAAGAGTATCTCATACTTACATTTTTCTCATCATCTTCACAGATGACATAAGCTATTTGCTTCGCAGCGACAATGTATCTTAACTAATAACTTTCGTCATTGTCCAAACACATTCAGAACTGATAGATTGGTGACTACATAGTTTCTTTACCCTTAAATCGTTGACGGAACAACTAAGGTTCTGTAGAGCACTTGGAAGAGGCCAAGGGGACCCGGCGGCTTAGTCATTAACATCGACTGGCCGTTTACCTGGATTTGCCTGCCTGTCTGTCGACCACGCACCGCTTCTTCGACGAACAAGAAAGCAGGCCACTTTGTTTTGACCGATGTCTTTTCTTGTATCTCTCCTTCTCGTTCCCTCTCATTCGCGACGAAGTCACGGACAAGGTCAAGGCCGTTGGCCTTCATTTCTCGACATCCTCCACAACCTCCTACAAGTTCTCTCTCTCTCTCTCTCTCTCTCTCTCCCCCCCTCTCTCTTTATTTATCTATCTATCTATCTCTATCTTTATCTCTCTCTCTCTCTCTCTCTCTCTCTCTCTCTCTCTCTCTCTCTCTCAGAGACCTCTTAAAGCTGTATTATACATGTTCCACTGTCCTATTACTTTTCTTTTCATTTTCAATATAATTACGCTCCCTTTTGTATTTTCCATATCAGTCTGGCCATTTTTCATCTTCGATTTCACTAATTGTGTCATGGCGGACCTTCTCTGACGAAGGAGGAGGCTGAAACAAAAATGTCCCTTGCAGAATGAACGATCTCACCTGGTCGACTCGGTCTACTACGCGTGGAATTGCACGGAGATGAGAGGACGGCAGCCACTCAGACATTCCGTTGCTCGTACGAACAGGTTTCCTACCGATTGCAGAAAAAAAGCACTTAAACCCGAGTAAGCTAAACAAAGTTATTCGCGGAGAATCGATACGCCCGATTTCGGCATGGAAAGAAAGAAATCTACAAGCATCTCCATTTTCATTTTTTGTAAGTCGATCGTCCTGACTCTTTTGGATATATATGTCGATAATATTCTTGAACAAATTTTACATATGGAATAGTCTTCTGGGAGGGATCAACGTTTTTAATAGCAAGTTTAGTATACCAATATTATATTCAGTGGCTGTAAATAAATAAGTACATTAAAATTATCATTTCTGACCATTTCGTAAATAACTTAAAAAGTACATTCAAGTACATACATATTGCGATAACCATGGAGTTGGATGATGTACATTTATGTGTGTAAGATTGCGCATATTTTTTCGTAGATATTGTATGAAATCGTATCGAAAAAGGTAGTTAGGCGAGATGCTCGAATATCGTGGCAAGAAATTCCACGATGTACGCCAAAATTCCCTAGGGGCACTCGGGTCAACAGGAAGTCAAGGCCACGCGGTCAATTGCCTCGCGATCCGTCGCCGTTATAAATAGATACGAGCGGTCGGTATCTACGCATCTATTTGCACGCATGCTGTAAAATTCGAATCAGAGTTATTCCGACCGGGGTATAGACGGTTTTTGCTTTCCATGGACTTTTTTCCAACGCGTCTCAGAATCCTCCCATTGATAAAGTGGCATGTAATGAACGTATCGATCGTTGAATCCCCTAACTGTTTATTCCTATTAATATCCCTTTAATGAAAGGAATGAATTTCTTTCAGATATTCCTCTATAAATATACAGTCGACACCATTCCGAATAAGAGACACAAGAAGAATGGAAAATAATAATTCCTTAATTGCTGTATAAGTTAACGTTCCCAACAATTTGAGAATAAAATTAAAGGTAATGAAGAGATCATCTTTTTATAAAAACAAAACGATTTTTATAATGTTATGAATGAACTTTGAATCACTGATTGTATTTAAATTAAATTCGCGAAGTAGAAATTATATGCGATAGACCATAGTCTCCTGAGCTTTGGTATTTCCAACGAAATAACATACAATCGATTTGTCTGGTTAGTTCCTTCCTGAATTTTATTCCCGTTATGCTTATCCGAAATACATGCTTACAAGGAATTCATCACACGATTTACTCTATAATTTAAGAACAGATGCGTCATTTTGAGAAAAGATAACGTAATTTTCAGTTTTCAGAATGTCACATTGAAATCAACGAAAATGTATCAATACTGAATGATACGTCGCTTTAACGAAATGCCATATATCATCACAATACTGAGAGATCATACAGCAGGAAACAGTTTCTATGAAACAAGAAGAGTACTTATTGATCCGGTAGGTGGTAGATGTAGCAAACATGGCTTATAAATGCCATCCGCTACGAAAACTATAACTGATGCCAATTTACTCTCTTTAACGTTGAATTATTATGCAGGCTGATCCTTTACGAGAAGGGTCATCAAGTAATTCGATGAAATAAATCAGTTAACGATACCGGCTATTTTGTATTCTTCGATGTTGGAAGATGCAAGGAATATCGGGATGGATTGTTCAAATCCAATGTTAGTTTTTGTTAGAATTCAAACTCTTAAGAGTAATATAAAACTGAATTCATAAAATCTTTATTCTAAGCAGCTTCCAATTTTCCAATCTTTTTTTACCTGTGTGAACATATACTTCTTATTTAATGCCTTTGTTTTATTTTCTTCCATTTTTAATGAATATTTAAATTCTTTTTCATGCTACGCCAAGGATTCAATAGTATTTGATAAAAAGACACAGCATGGCGGATAAATTCAGGGGGAATAACCCTGTACCACCCTATACTGGCAGAATATATAATCTCGAGGTCATTGCCCGAACGATCTTTGGGGGTTCCACCATGCCTGGAATGAGGGTGAGGTAACTCGGAATACTGGGCAGATATCGATCACTTTCCCCCAAAAGCTTAAATGCAAGAATTCAATTAAACATCTTTACATGTTTTATTTATATAATACATAAAAGTTAATTAAAAAGAAATGCATAATAAAATAAATAGAGAGCTGCTTCCATTGGTATACTTAACTGAGGATTTTTTTACATCCCGATGGATACCCCCATCAGCTTACATAGTTTAAAAGTAGTCCAATCTCTATTTTCTCTTCATTCCAAATTTAATTTATCTCATTACTTTAATCTTCTCTTGTTCCAGAAGAGAACACTATAAAGAAACTTTTGTTAATATTAACTATAAAAATATGTTGTACAAAAAGGTACAATAGGACAAATGATTATTTATTTACATCCAATTTCCGAGGTATTCCATTTCTCTTTTTTAATTCCTATTTAGTACATATGTATATACAATACAACTCTTTCATTCTGATTAAAGTAGATATTATGTACTGTATTAATAATTATAGTAATATTATTGATAATATGAAAAGTTAAGTATTCTTTATGATCTTCAGCTTGATTAATCTCCAGAAGTCAAGCCTCATATTTAAAGATCATAAGTTTGATCACAAGATTAATCGGTGCAGTGATGTTCACCACTTCCTCCTGTATCCTGGGTAACGGTGAGAGATCGAGATGCAAGGGCGAGGATTCGATCTTTTTCTACGTATAAGATGGTCAAAAGAAGAGGAAGAAGCACAGGACGAAAAGGAGGGAGATTCAAGAAGTGTCTTATGGGTAGGAGGGAGATATAGGATAAGGGTTGTTCGATGGGTGGCCGTTCCTTTTGGGGCAGTGGCCCTTGCTGTGATGCCTCCGAGGGTGAGAAGGGGCAGACGAGGACCTACGCGTTATTGAGCGGGCATTTCCCACAAAGCGCAGACGAGGGCAACCACCCCGTAGCGCTGCGGTGCACAGAGTTCTCTACTCACTCTTCCTTCTCTCCCTTTCACGTTCTCTATCCCTTTTTCTCTCCCCCTTTTTCCCTGTTTCTCTGTTCACTCGATCTCTGTCCGATCTCTGTCCGATCTCTGTCCGATCTCTGCATCTCTCCCTGCCCCATCCCCATTTTTATCTTTTTCTGTCGCATTCTTTTTCTGCCTCCCTCTTTCTCACAACCTCTTCTCATCCTTTCTCTGTATCCCTTTCTACTCTAATATGTACACATATATGTATACGTGGTAGTGTGCGTGCACGTATATGAATGCATGCATATGTATGTACGTGTATATGTATGAATATATATGTTTATGCGTATGTATGTATGTGTATATGTAGGATATATATGTTTATGCATGTATGCATTTATTGTGTGCGTGTGTGCACGTGTGTGTGTATATATGCGTGATCCACGCATTCATGTGTACGCATTTGTATGCGTATAGAAATGTATATATATGTATGTGTATGCGTATAGCATGCATGATCTGTGCGTGTACCTATGTGTCTGCACGCATGTGTATACATGTGCCTGTATTTTGTATATGTATGTATATATGAGTATATATTTCTCTCATTCTTGTCTCGTCAACGCGGTACCCTTCATTCGTGCAAATTTCTCAACTCGAATGGCGCTTTCAAGTTTAATGTACGCGTTAAATATATCGAACGCGATACTTGTGAGCATGGCTGAAAAAGAAACTAAGAAAAAATGAGAAACTTATATTCTTTGTCATTCTACTAACTTTCGATTTATGTTTTGGATTTTGTAATTAAAAACATGGTTGTATAAAATAAAAATTATTTCTTTTTTTTTTTCTTTTTCTTCTTTTTTATACTATACCTGTGTAATGATAGTGTTTTATTTGAAGAGTAGGGGATAAATATATATGATTTGTTGTCATTTTATTGTTTTAAATTACCACTTCTCTCTAGAATAAACATTAAACCTATTGATTGAAAGTACCTTTTTATAACTTATATTTTATGAAAAAATATTCTTTTTGACATTAATATCTTCAAATGTTATGTTATATACTAATTTCTTAGTATATTTTTATTTCTTTTTTTTCATACCTTTAAAAAAAGAAGTCTGTAAGGGAAAGGTTCGATTTCATCTTTCTCAAGTTTCTTTTAAGTCGGTTGAAATCAATGAGTACTAACCCCCGTGAAAACATGAGGAAAAGAGAAATGGATGTATCGATCTCACCCCTAGGGACTTGGTGGGATTAGGACATCACGGTAGCCACCCACGACGAACCATGAAGCATCATGCAGTAGCGGAAGAAGAAGCCTGTAGCCCTTAGCAACATGTTGCCACGGAATACTTACTTTCAAATTATTGTCTTTTAGTGATTATATATCATATTTTTATCATATAAATTAATTTTCCTTTTAACAGACAAAATTAGTTCAATCTTTTAAAATATATTATTGGAAATACAAATAACTTATCATACCCTGTGAGAAAGAGTTTTTATGTAATTATACACGCTTTAACATATCTAATTTATTTATTAATTTTAATAGTTCGAAAAATATTGCTTGTTTTAATAGTGACAATGAAAAATGTTATAAAAGATTTGACATCCATTTGATATTAGATCGTATAAAGAATTGTATTGTTTCAGTACTTACAACTGTTAATACCTATATATCATTACTTGATATGTTACATATTCGTATCAAGGAATGTCACGAATAATACATATAGTTATTATATCTTTTTAATGATATTGGTCTCCAGATGGAAAAAGGTAAATGTAATCGTACGGTCGTCCCTGTGGTACCAATCATCCAATGACGCAACATACCACCCTCAACCTGCACCCTCTGCGTCACACCCATCCTGTTTCCGCATACCACGTGCCCTCAACCTATATCTGTCTCCTAGGTCGTTGATCTGCAAGGGTACTATTATACTTAAGATATTTAGAATATTTATCACGATTTGTGAAAAAAGAAGTTTTAAATACTTAAAAAAAATGTGTCATAAAAATAACCATTTTGTTTATACTAACATTATATATTTCAAATAATAACTCTAGTATTTTATAAATTAATTGCATTGTTTTCTCGTAAAGTTTTTAAATATTATATAATAATGTATTTAGTTATATTATCATTTTTATTATTATTTTATCAATTTATTTTTGTTATGATTTGTCTAACATATCACTCGCCTTTAATAATACTGTATGTGTCCTTATACGTGTTTCTTAGAAGCACGTGATATAAAGATGGCGGAAAATGTATCAAACTCAGAGCAAAATGAAACAAATACTAAAAGACCACAATTTGGTAGCAGAATTCTTTCGAGCGGTGATAATGTATTTCAACATAACGCTTGGTATATATATACTTTATTTTAATATTTAATGGACACAATTATAATACTAGGGTTATAAAACCTTAACCTATAAAATATAACCTTTTGAATGAAATTATTGTTATGGATTAAAAACATCAGTTTTAATTAAAGAAATAATTCATTCGTTATATCAAATTTTAATATATTTACTTATCTATTATTTTACAATTTAAAGGGACAATGTTATATGGGATGAGGAGCAACAGAACTTAGCACAACAAAAAGTAAATGAAAATTCAACTATAATTTTATCAGAAGAAAAAATTGAAGAATATGAATGTAAGGCTGATAAATATTGGGACAAGTTTTATGGAATACACGAAAATAAGTACATAACACATCAATTATGAATTTTGTAACTACTTTAAATGCATATAAGAAAAAAATGTTACTTTCAATGTTGCAGATTTTTCAAAGATAGACATTGGTTATTTACAGAATTCCCAGAGCTAGCTGTAGTTATTATAAATCAAAATATTAAACAGCCTTTGAGGTCTATGACTGAAAGCACAAATGAAAATGTTCAAGAAACACATATAAAAATCCTTGATTTACCCAGTAATAATGGAAATAAAATTCTAGAAATTGGTTGTGGTGTAGGAAACACAGTATTTCCAATACTTTTGTATAATACAGATCCAAACTTATTTGTATATTGTTGTGATTTTTCTACAAAAGCAATAGATATCTTGAAACAAAATCCTAGTTATGATATATCCAGGTATAAAACTTATTATATTTTGACATAATATGCTAAAACAGTAATAGATAAGACATTTATATTTATTTCAAAGGTGTGAAGCATTTGTTCTTGATGTAACTCAAAATGATTGGGAAACACCTTTTGAACCAGAAAGTTTGGATATTATAGTGTTGGTATTTGTTCTTTCAGCTATACATCCTGAAAAGTAAATATTATATTAAATATATATGTTTTTACAATTAAAGATACAAATGTAATGAAATATTATATTCTTGCAGGATAAAGCATGTTATTCGACAAATTTACAAATATTTAAAATTTGGTGGATTAGTTTTATTTCGAGATTATGGTAGATATGACTTAGCTCAATTAAGATTTAAGAAAGGTAGTTGCCTTGCAAAAAATTTTTATGTTCGAGGAGATGGAACAAGAGTATATTTTTTTACACAAGGTATTTTATTTAATACTTTTCTTATTTTTATATTAGTGAATTTAATTTATTTTAAAGAATAAATAAATAAAATATCTATTTACAGAAGAAGTTAGAACATTATTTACAAGTTGTGGTTTTACAGAAAAACAAAATCTTGTAGATAGAAGATTACAAATTAATAGGGGGAAGCAACTTAAAATGTACAGAGTATGGATACAAGGAAAATATAGAAAATAAATTTTTCTTTAATATATTGTTATATAAGAATAGTTATAGAATTCCGAAACAAAATATTTTAGTTTTTAATGCTTTTTATGTGAATATGATAATAAAATAAAGTCTTATTAGGCTATTAATTATACTTATATTAATAATTTGTGATTTGTAAATATTAAAATTAAATAACATTTTTATTAAAAAATATGTCACATTTTTTTCTATAATCTTTATGTTAATTAAATCATCACAATAATAAAATTACAATTAAAATAATAAAGAAAAAACTTCTATTGGTAACACTGCCTATTACGACATAAACATGGCGATGACCGACGTCATTCTGGTGTAAAAGGAAACAAGTCGTTTTTATATTTTACCACTAAACTTTTCAATTTAAATTAACAAAAAATAAAACAACATGGGAAATGCTGACACAAAACTAAATTTTCGGAAAGCAGTTGTACAACTGACATCAAAGACACAGGTAAAAACTGATGTTTATTATTTCATGTAACAGCATATGATATGTTTGACATTTCGGTACATCGAGACAGATACAATTTTTTTTACTATTTACATCATTTGTGACTTAAATTAATATTCATATATCATTTTTTATCAAATAATTTCAATTTTACGTCTCCCATAATTTTATGAAAGTTTTTAAATAATTACGATTTATCGTTTAGGTTAAAAGACAAACTCTGCTTTTAATTATAGATAATCGATGCTTCAGATGATAATTTTTGGGATCAATTTTGGTCTGAAAATGTGACTAATGTACAAGATATCTTTACTTTAATTCCTGCACCTGAAATTCGTATATTAAGGGAAGAAGCACCTTCTAATTTAGCTACGTTATGTTATAAAGCAGTGGAGAAGTTAGTGAAAGCAGTTGATAACAGTTGTAGAACACAGAGAGAACAACAAACAGTTTTGAATTGTTGCCGTTTATTAACACGATTATTACCTTATATCTTTGAAGATCCGGATTGGAAAGGATTTTTTTGGTCTAGTTTACCTGGTAAAGAAGATGAAGAAAGTGTACCATTGGCTCATTCTTTACTCAATGCACTCTGTGTAAGATGTGTGAGATTTAGAAAAAAAAAAAAATTTTTAAGCATGTTACATTATTATAATTCATATCTGTATTTTAGGACTTGCTATTTTGTCCTGACTTTACAATAGCTGCAAACAGAAAATCTGGTCCTGTAAGTATTCTTTTATATAACAATTTTGGCAATTGCAAAAAGTTATTATAGACGTATTTGAAATTATTTAGGATAAAGCAGAAGAACTACAATCTATAGATAGCTGTGAATATATTTGGGAAGCAGGTGTAGGATTTGCACATTCACCACCCAGATATCCAATTTTAGATTCAAATAGAACCGAATTACTAAAATTATTACTCACTTGCTTTAGTGAAACTATGTATAATCCCCCTCTAGATCTTTCAATTACTCCAAACCGTTGGATCCAGCATTTAACCAGTTCTGAAAACAGGTAAATCAAAATTGTTTTTTCTAATATTAACTACTATTATACTTTAGTAAAAATATTTATATTTTAGTAAAAATGTTTTTGTTTTAATACAGACATGTTTTACCTATGTTCACATCATTGTTAAATACAGTATGTGCATATGATCCTGTTGGACTTGGAGTACCATATAATCACTTATTATTTACTGATTCATTAGAACCACTAGTTGATGTTGCATTACAAATCCTTATAGTAACACTAGATCATGATACTAGTGGTGGTACTCCGTTAGAAGAAGGAAGTATTGGAGATAATTTGTTCATTAATTATTTAAGTCGGATTCATCGCGATGAAGGTATAAAATTTTGCCGTTGTATTTAATTGGATACATTTTAAATAAATATTTGAATAAAAGCATAATTTCTAAAAAACTTACTTTTAGATTTTCAGTTTGTGTTGAAAGGTATCACCAGATTATTAAACAATCCATTAATGCAAACTTACTTACCAAATTCAACTAAGAAAGTACATTTTCACCAAGAATTATTGGTGTTTTTTTGGAAAATGTGTGACTACAATAAAAAGTTTTTATATTATGTACTAAAAAGTTCAGATGTTCTTGAAGTATTGGTACCCATATTGTACCATTTAAATGATTCACGAGCAGATCAATGTAAATTTTTATAACGTATAAAATTTACTAAATAAAAACAAATAATCTTATTATGTATAATAATACAGCATAATTTTGTAGCTCGTGTTGGATTGATGCATATTGGTGTATTTATTTTACTTTTGTTGAGTGGAGAACGTAACTTTGGCGTTAGACTAAATAAACCATATACAGCTACAGTACCTATGGACATTCCTGTTTTTACAGGTATTGTAATATTAATCCCATTTTAAAATAATATCTAACTATTAAATATTTGTAGGTACACATGCTGACTTGTTAGTCACTGTTTTTCACAAAATAATCACAACTGGGCACCAAAGATTGCAGCCATTATTTGATTGTTTACTAACAATTCTAGTCAATGTATCTCCGTACCTTAAAACTTTATCAATGGTGGCTAGTACTAAATTGCTACATTTACTCGAAGCATTTAGCACTCCATGGTTTTTATTTTCAGCACCTACCAATCATCATTTAGTATTTGTTCTTTTGGAAATCTTTAATAATATCATTCAGGTAACTTTTATATACATTGAAAAGAGAATTTTTTAAATTTAGGAAAGAAAGAAAATTTGAAAAACTATGTATGTTATTAGTATCAATTTGATGGAAACAGTAACTTGGTTTATACCATAATACGCAAAAGGCAAGTTTTTCACACATTAGCAAATTTACCAAGTGACTGTAACACGATCGCGAAATCTCTCAGTAAAAGACAACGTCGACATGTACCTGCTAGTACATCTAATGAAAATGTTAATGAAGCAGCAATGGAAGGTTCGCATCCAGCGCAACCTGCAGAACCTGGAACATTGAAAGCAACTTTATTAGAAACCCCTGGTAAATTTTTGTTATTTTATATGTTATTTAAAAGTCGAAGTTACAGCTCTTCTTTACGATTAATTTTTCCAAAGGTATTGAAAAAATGACTGAAAAAGAGTCTGCACATCCATTGAGTCCTTCAGTAAATATTGATGTAGGAAAATCTAATCATCAAAACAATGTGAGCGCTACAGAAGATTTAATGAATTCTACTAAAAACTCTGTTATACCAGTAAGACTATTATGGTGTAAATAATTATTGAATTTTTTTTACATTTATAAATTATCTATGCATTACTTTATTGGTTAAATAGAAAGGAGGAATTAGGGTGGCAGAACATATGAATTCTCCTAATAATGTAAATCAGTGGGTCCCTTCCAGTGAATGGGTATATCAATGGAAAAGTAAACTTCCACTGCAAACTATTATGCGATTGCTTCAAGTTCTTGTACCTCAAGTAGAAAAAATATGCATTGATAAGTGAGTATAATTTGTTAATATGCTTGATTTGTATAGTTTATTCTAATTATAAAGATATAATTATCTTTTTAAAATTTTTTAGGGGTCTTACAGATGAAAGCGAAATTTTGAAATTTTTACAACATGGTACATTAGTTGGCTTATTACCAGTACCACACCCTATCCTTATCAGGAGATACCAAGCAAATGCTGGAACAACTGCATGGTTCAGAACATATATGTGGGGCGTAATATACCTAAGAAATGTCGAACCACCGATTTGGTATGATACTGATGTAAAGTTATTTGAAATCCAAAGAGTTTAAACGCGGTACACATTACCAAGCAAATTATTATTAGCTTTAACACTGAAATTTCTATATTATTCTTACAAGAACTATCATTCCATCTTATGAAAAAAGAAATCTCAGTAATCTGTTCTTATTATAAGTTGCACTGGGTAATAAAAAGCTTTATTATTTCATTAAGTAATGAATAACATTTTTACAAGTGTAGTCTTTCTTACAAATCTGTTTCACAGAATTACAAAACTGATTTTACAAGTATTAATTATGAGATTAACTATGATAATGTAGTATTACAATTCTGGATTTTTACTAATAAAAAAATTGTTAAATCGAATTCATATTCACTTAATTAGTAATATTTTTTTTTTTTTTTCTTAAAACATTTTTCTTTTATTAAAAAAGTACTATTTACTTATTTGTTTCTTATCGTTGAGCGTATCAGAACATATTTACTAAGAGTAAAATACTGGTTTTGTACATCTGTATAGTAGCAGTTATATTCTTGGAAGACAACTTAATAATTCATGCTTCTTAATGCATAATAAAACATTTAAATTTATGAATATTATCCATTATAACTTCTTATTTTGAGATAAACCAACTATATCATATTTTTACATAAAAAAAGAAACGAATTTGTTTATTTACCAACACAGTTAATTAGAAAAGTAATTTCTTTTTTAGTAAATATATATATGTATAAATTTTTGTTTTATTTCAACTTTAAATATTTAACAAATTAATTTATTAATGCTACTATTTTTCATAAAAATATTTTACTTTCATAATGTAGATATACATAAAACCATATAAAAAGAATAACATTATTTAAAAGTCCAAGATTTTTATGCTTTTTATATTTCTGTACATATACATTATTTATATACTGGTGCAATTACACAATCTTAGTTATATATCTTTTAATATGTAATATGAATATCTTAATAACTTGATACTGAACCATGTTATGCATAAAAAATGAACACCTATACATAATAATTATATTCATGATAAAACTATACAAGTGTAGTGTAGCTTAGTAATTTGTAATGTGTTTAGTATATCAAATTGAAGAGTTAATAAAACAAACAATTGAATAAAATATTCCTTGATTTAAATTACATTTTGATATGTAAAAGTATAGCTTACAAATTATTGTTAGTTATAAGTATTAGATATAATATTCTATATAATATATTATATAAATTTGTTTCAAATACAAAACAAAATTATTATGAAATATCATTTACATATGTAAACAATCTCAATATTAACAGAAAAAAAATATATAAAATTATATATTAGTTCAGTTTCCATCATAGCCAAAAATTTGAACATAAAAATCTATGCGTATCGTGTATGTATGTATACATTTATTTATATTATGTACAAGTATACAATTAAGTATTATAAAACACATATAGTGCTTAACCTATGTTTTTATTAATTACTATACTATATAATTAGTGTATTTTAATTCATGATAAAAGATTTCAAATTTATTTTAAATTTGATAGACTGTGGAAAAAATCAAAAGTTTTTATATCAACCTTCTTTTGTCTACAATTTCAAATTTTAATTTTATTTTATTGCATAAAGTCATTTTATATTGTAAATAAATATATATATTAACTTTGTATGAAATACAGTTGAATTGTAATATATCGCTTTCTCTTATTATTAATATTTTGTAATTAATAGTTTTAGCTAATATTTTATGGAAGAAAATTTTTTTTTTTCCACATAGTAAATTATTTTATACATTTGTTTTTTTCTTAAATAAACTGTAAGCATTTATTCAAGTATATAAAAGGAAAATACATATTTGTGTTGCAGTGAACATAAAGTATCGCGGACATCACGTTTATTTTTTGGCTCAGATATTATATAATGCCCACAATAGTATTCTTATGCTTTCTTTGAAGTGCAAATGTTATCAAGAGCGACACTGATATTACCTCACTATTTGTATCACAGATGTAAAGTTTACCTAGCCTAGAAAAGGTGTTAATACCTTCATTAACTTTGTCTCATTTCTTTGTTTGCACAAATCAAAAGCTCGATGATGAAATACTTATAATTAGTAATAATATCATCACGCAATGATATCGAGTATTGGCATTTCATGTTTAAAAAATGTAGTATATGAAAAAATAGTGATAGAATTTTATACAACTTTATATTAATCTAATAATATTAATTTATCGCATAACCTTGTCGTAAGACGGTGGTGGAGCTTCATCTGATGAATTATTTGGTGGAATCAAAATAGCAATATGATAAGGTGGTGGTGGATTCTGTCTTACTGTAGAAATAGATCTAATATTTTCATTGGCCATTGTAGTTGTAGCAGTTACAGATGCAATATGCTCTTCTTGAATTTGATGCTCTTGATGATTGTTGCGTTGATTTCGACAATACAAAATAGAGAATAAACATGCAAATAATGATAATGTTAATAGACCCCAAAATACAAATATTTCTATACTTTGATCCTAGTGAGAAAATGTTCAGTATTAGTTATAAAAGGATTTAAATGTTATATAAAAAAGTTAAAATATTCATTTTATAAAAAATGCTTTAGTTTCAGCTTACTCTATCACCAAAATAAAATCTTGCAGCAGCAACAAATCCTGTTGCAAATACAAATGTTATCCAAACACCACATCGTAATTTATAACTTGCAAGTTCTGCATCATTAAATTCAGAAAAATCTAGAAGACTTCTATTTGTTACATTTGGTGTAGTATTTGACAATATTAATTGATTATTTCCAGCAGTTGTTACATTGCTGTAAACATAAAAAAGGATTGATATTCTGATTGTTATTTTCATTACACTAACTTGAACATCCATATCCTTATTTGCAACAATCCATCATTAAGGGCGAGTCATTTATAAATACTTTCTGGTGATAGACATGTATAAGTGAGTCACCCTGTATATAAGAAGAACATGTTCCTTAGAATCCTCTTAGTAGACCTTTTTCTTTAATTACTTGGAGATGTTGTTTAGCTGGGAATGTTGAGTAGAGCCAACTGGAAAATTGTTTTGTATTTCATTGTTTGGTCTTATTGTTGTTCTTATCACTCTGCAACTATTCATATTACTAGAACTAGCTATATTTCCCATAGCATTCAAATTTTGGAATCGATGAAGTGAAGTAACCATTTGTCTCAAATCTGCATTGTATCTACATTGATCTGTAAACATAATAAATATAAGCAATAAATCGTTAAACATTTCTCTAATTTACTTATTAAAATAAATAGTTTAGTGTTTTTTTAGATTTAAAAAAATCTTTAAAAATATTTGTCAGTACTAGATAATAAATTTATTTGAATATCAAACAAAGAGAAGAATTTGAAAATATATTGAATTATCTTACTGAAGCGTGTCTTTGGTAAAGGTGTGGCGGGGTATCGGCGGCCAGTAAAACCGTAATACCTGCCCGCCGGTTTATTAATCCAGAAATGCATGCTCTGTTTGAATAATTTTAGAGATCTATTGCTATTTATGGAATTTTTTGAAAATCAATTACTATACAAAATTTTGTTTCCTTTATCACTTTCATAAATGTCTTCACAACAAGCTTGCGAGTGGTTCTACTTCAAGTACCATTGCCAGTACATTTTAAATCGATGCATCGCATCAACGCATTTCTAATACTCATCATTTATAAAGAAAATGCTTGAAATATTTAATAATAATAAATTTCTATTTCATTCGATTAAAAAGTTCAATTACATTTAATAAACATTATACACAAATTTAACGTACACCTAACAACAATCCTTATTCGCATAATATACGTCAATACATGACTGAATTGCAGCTTGATTTTTGTCATTGTCAATTTAAAATCAGGTATACCAACCCCAATGAAGCGTGTAGGTATATATTTAATGCATGATTAAAGTTTGATATAAAAAAATAATCTTTTGAAATAAAATGATTCAAAATGAACGATTTCTTTTATTACATGAAAAATTTATTATTTTATAATCCATTTGTAGTTTTGCTTCTTATTATCTTTTAATTTTTATTTTTTTATATGGTGTCATATGAACATAAAAGATTTGTATTATATAAATAATAAATAATTATATCCTTTGTAAAAATAAAAAGAAATACCACGTGTTTTATATATATTTATTGTTTAAAATTTCAAGTTAATAAAGATTTTTGTGAACAAATACTACGTATATATGATTTAACTGTATAATCAATCGACAACTTACTTTTTTATATTGACATATTACTGCTAAATTACATTTAAAATATTTTTGATAAAGTAATGTTTGAATAATAGTAATATTTGTATAACGTAAAAATAATATTTTTGTAAACCGATAAATTAATATCGCTAGCAAATTAACTTTTACAAGTTTATATTTACGTTAATTTAACCTATCAACTTTTTTATTTGTTATTAATGTTAATGCTGTTAATGATTCTATTAAACAATATAGGTATTCACAATGATATTCTCAATTAGAAAGTATGTGGTGCACAATAATGTATATTTTTTAAAACGATCCTTTTTCTACTCTGTTATTCTAAATGCTAACAATCAAGAAAGTGTTACATCACAATTTAACGATGAGACAAAATTACACGAAAAAAATAAAAAACTGTTGAATGTTGCAATATTAGGTTTACCAAATGCTGGGAAGAGTACATTAATAAATAAACTTATACACAGATCTGTATATATTTTTGTTTATTTAAAAACAATGTTTTTATTTAATAGTTCTAATTAAAAAGAAGTTTTTGATTAATAGGTTTGTCCTACATCTTCAAAAGTACATACTACGTTACATAAAGCAAAAGCAATATATACAGAAGGAGATACACAAATTGTATTTATAGATACTCCTGGATTAGTAAATTCTCACGAAATAAAAAAATATGAACTATCAAAAACATTCAAAAAAGATCCTGAAACTGCAGTCAATGAAGCAGATATTATTGGAATAATACAAGATGTAACTAATATCTATACTAGACATAAAATTGATAATTTTATCCTTGATTATATAAATAATAAAAGAGAAGATACACAACTATTGATGATTTTTAATAAAGTAGATAAATTGAAGAAAAAGGAATCATTACTCAATCTTACAAGGATGATAATAAATAATAAAAATTACCCAAAATTTAATGATATTTTTATGGTATCTGCACTTACTGGAGATGGTGTAAATGATCTTCGGGTAATATATAATGAATATTGTAATACTATTAGTTATTAATGATTATTATATGTTATATTTTAATATTTATATCTGCATTTAAATATATGTTGTAGAATTATCTGCTTGATTCAAGTAAAATTAAAGATTGGAAATATGAAGAGGAATATTATACTGATCAACAAATTGAAACTATAACAGAACAAACAGTTAGAGCTAAATTATTAGATATACTTCCACATGATATGCCATACAAAGTAAAAATAGAAATAGAACATTTCACTATAGGTGATGATGGTACTATCAATGCCTATGTAACATTAAATTGCCCTAAACAACGTTTTGTAAAATCTTTACTGAAAGCAAAAGCTGCTAAAATTAAATGCTTATCATATTATGTAGAAAAAGAATTACGTCATGCATTTAGAACTACTGTGATTGTTCGTATAAATGTTTGTACAAAAACTAATTCAATAAAACTATAATTTTACAATAATACTTATTTTTTTCTTTTATATATCGTATTACTTTATAAACTGTAATAAACTTCATGCAATAAATTTATTTATTTATATTCTAATATAATATAAAGAATGTTATTTCCTTTAATATAAAAATACTTATAATAAACACAATACTTTTTATTTCATTTCATACAATGTTTTAAGTTTTAAAAAGCTACTAAAAAATAATATTAAATGGATTAGTTGTATAATATATGTAGCTACACACTATATCAATTGTGGTTATTATTAATGGTAAAATGTGGAAAATCAAAATCAGTTCCTCTTAAATTGTCTTTTATCCATTTATCAGCTTTAATATTAAGTTCTTTAGTGAATATTTCCTTCCATCCTCCACATTGACCTTTTCTAACATATGTTCCTGGTGTTATAATACCACATTCCTTTAATTCTGAAGAATTCACCATTGGATTATTTCGGAAATTTTTAATATTTAAATAGTCTGTTATTTCTTCTATCTGTTTTTGAGTATAAGTTTTTCCAAGAAATTTTGAAACTTTTTGAATTGCTTTCGGAAAATCCTACGATATACAAATAAGAGAAGTTCCGAACACAAAGTAATCTTTTTAAAATATTTCATTTTATAAAATATTCATTTTGACTTACATATTGCATTTCTTCATAAAACATAAATAAAACATTTGGATGATTTCTATGTAACCATGCTTCTTTCAGATGTTCCCAATAAGGACTCCAAGGTGCTAACAAATTTTGTGTAATATAAGTTGTATTTTGTATATAAAAATGTTTCATATTAATAATTTGAAATTTATGTAATACTTACTAAGATTATTTTGAAAATAATCCCAAAATGTTGCAAAATCACCTGTATATCCTTGAGTTTTGATTGCTTTATTTAAATAATACCAAGAAACAGCAACATCTTTTGGATTTCTTGCAACATATACTATCTTTTATGAAACAATATGATTTATTAGAATTATATTAACAATAAATGATACAACTCATTTTTATAAGTATAATTTTACCTTGCAACCACTTTTCAGAATATCAGGTAACAAACTAAATGGAAAATGTGATTTTATAAATCTTTTAGAAGGCATTTTTGCTATAACTTCATACCCTGATTCTGCAATTTTTTTACACAATTCTTCTTTGTCTTTATTTCCCTCATTTATTTTTAACATTTCATGTGTTAGTTCTGGGTGATTAAACATACTAAATCTAGAGATTATATTTGTAGCTATATTAATAATTTTTGTTATGTAAAAATATAGTTTTACAATATCTACTATATATTAATTTATCTCTGTGTAATTTTAAATTTTAATCATGAAAACATTATAGTTTTATAATTTTTTTGCTCAAGATTTTTTATTGGAAAACATAAGATAAGTTGTTATGTTCTATATCTCTTACTAATTGTATAGTTGTAAGTCGTTTGCACGCAATGTTGATTATGAAATATCGTACATTAATTGCGAATAAACTATAATTTTTCACGGGTGACATACTCATATAACTATTAGCTTTTAAAAATTATATAAGTATTAGCATTGTTATTTTATGAACTATCGTTCCACAAAAATATATAACAAACTTTTAAAGTTATTATATTATCAATAAAAATTGAGTTTTAATATATCTTATGATTTGTGATATTTAATTAATTTAGTTTAGCCCAAATATAATATTTAATTATACTAACTCGAGGAATGGAAATCGCTCCGATAAGAGTACTGTCCTTGCTCTTTTGAAATCTAAGTTATTTGACAATAACCAGATTAATTCTTGAGTCCACGTTGTACCTAAGAAGGAGCGAGAGGATGCAAAATTTTTAAAGTTATTTTAAAAACAAGTAACTAGTTGCATTATACTTTATCTTAATATTTGTATTTATAAAAATATCGATAACCGAAATAATCGAGTTGTATCGTTTACATTGTCATGCGCAAACAAGCATTTAAATTTCTTATTCTTGATATTTTATTTTTAAATTGAATTAAGAATAACAATTACATTATGGTTACATCAAAAGTTTAAAAGCACATTACTCACCTGATCTTGGATAAGATAAAACCCAAGTGTCATCTGGTCTTGCTTTAAAGTTATAAAATCCTTTACCTTCTTTTGTATATTTATGTGGAAAAAACCATTTTTTAGGACCTACGAGCACCCAACCTGTTCTTTCACCCTTAAATATTTTTAACATTTTTTTCGTATCTTCTTCATTTAAGTATTCATATTTTGGTGGTTCAAGGGTCATCTTTGCGTATTTCCTGTTGCAATAAATTATAAGTCAATAAAAATATAAGGAATGACTAATAGGTTTACGGTAAATAATAGAGAATCATATGTAATTAATAATTAATTCTGTATCGCATAGAACATCAATCAATCCTCAGAACATCAATAACTATTATTATTAAAGATTATACGATTATTGTTATACGATACTTCCTTGTACCTATAATTAATTATAATTAATTAATTTAACACAATGTAAAGATAAAAATGACATAGAAATTATAAAGAAGAAAACGCAACTTTAATTATATTAGAGAACGAATTATTAAATATAAAGAAGCACCGTTAAAAATATAAAAGAATATGTTAACGTAACATGTAAAAAGTTGAACTGTAAAATAACAATATTTTGTATTCTGTATTGTTATTCTCATTTTGTTACATAATTTTTGTTAATAAAATTAATATTTGCACCTTCACAAATATTATGTGGTGATTCATAGGTAAATTTCTCTGTGGAAACCATTAATGATTCAAATATCGAAAAAAAATTAGAATATAAAATAATTTTTTATTCTGTTTTTAATTCAAGTAATAAAGAAGTTCTTATTTGTATAATAATGAATTTAAACATCAATAATTCTATGATTCAATTCTTCCATTAGTCAAAGCGCGCGAAAAAAGAGTTACGTTTTGTATTTTTTCTTTTAAATATCGAACTGTCAGTCTGTAGATCAACTTCAATTAATCGATATATTGACTAGAGGAAACATGAATATCTATATCTCTTGAAAAGTTTTTCTAAATTATTATAAATAATTAAAATTGATTAAAAAACTGAAAATTTTCATGACATATTACAAAAGAATCCGAAATAATTTTGTTTATTTAATTTAAATCAAATATTCTAAAAATTGCATGTTAATGTCGAAGTTTAAAATAAATTAGTGTTGTTTATTTAAAAAAAGACATATTTATTTCTAATTCATAATTAAGTGTGATTACTTACTAAAAAATAAATAAATATGGGTTTCTGTTAACGCATTACAAAATTAAAAAATTATATGTTCTCTAATAAAGATGTTTACGCGACGAAATAGAACGTACAACTGACGAAAGCAATGTTGCGGTTGAATGAAACCTGAAAAAGAATTTAACAGGAATTCAGGTTAACAGACTTTCACTCAAGTCAATCGTCCTCTTTCTTCTTTTCTTATTAGTTTGCTCTCTAATAATAAATTAAATAATAAATTTTAGTTTGAAAATTCAATTATAAATATTTAAATTAAGATAAACTCTACTAAACACATTATTTAAACAGTATTTAAATATCGGAATTTATACAAGTAATTTTCATAAATTAAATTTTTAGGATGTATTGGATGTGTTAAATGAAGAATACAACATTTTTATCTTTTTCTTTTTAATACTTCATTTGATTTAAATGGCAAATATTTTGTTTCACTTATCATTTTGATTTAAAAAATTGAACAATATAAAAATTTGTTACCATAGGACTACTAATCACGACAAAAATTTTAAAGATTTTTCCCATATGAATGAATAAACTTTTGAGGCCTAACTGCTTTAAATAGAAACATCTAGTTACAAATTTAAATATATATCGATTATCAGTCTTATCTCTTTATTTATGAGTGAATAAGCGTAAGAGTATCCCGTTTCACCTTGATGAAACACTGCTCTGTTAAATAAAAAAATAACAGGTTTATAATAGTAAAGTTTTCTTTGGTCGTAGAATTTAAATTTTCATCAAGACGAGGTAAGTAACTCTTTAGAAAAAAATCGAAATGCACGAAAAATGAAATAACGACGAACAAAATTAAATATTGTTTTAGATATAAACAATTAAAGTTACCGTCCGTACAAATCGATTTTTATACAATCTAATTTATAATTGAACGTGAAAAGATATAATATATGTTTTCGTTATAAAAATATCGTCTAATATTAAGCCTTAAATTCTAATTAAAATCTTAGCTTAATAAAATGTAGGAATGATTATTTAAATGCATCAATTATAAAATTGTTTTTGTATTCATTGAACTTTAAGTACTTTCAATTAATGAACTTCATTAATCATGTAACGATTTCAACAAATTTTTTAATTTCATAATTTGTTGTCATTGATTTTTAAGATACTTAATTAAGATTGTTCCAAATCAATTAAGTTCATTCATGCACTTATCGAAATCTGTTAATAGCTTTCTGGTTCTAAAACGTTTTCAAGAACTGATATATTTTCAGTATCTGAAACTAATCTATCATTGACATTTGGAAACTTAATTATATTAACTTCAGCAGATCTTGTAGCTTCTTTTTCATTGTATATGTTATCAGAATTCCACGTTTTATCTATTGGTTCGATGCAAGAGATGTTCAGTCCTAATTTGCAGAGATTTATTGCAGTCTTTTTTTGTCCTTCCACAGTTTTTGCTAACGTTCCATTATTCTGATCTTTTAGAGAAACTTGAGACCCAGAATTTGTCATATTTCCGTTCTTCAATTCTGCCGTTAACTCTGCTATATTATTAAACGATATAGTTCGTTCTCTTTTACTTAATAGATTTTTTAAATCTGGATTTGCTAAAAATAGTTTACATCGTTTAGTGTGTATCTTCATATTGTCTTGTCGATTAAAAGGTTTATCACATCCTGGGCAATGGAATCTACAAGTAAAATATATTATAACTAAATAATATCAAAAAGGAACTGTAACAAAAATAATTAGAAACTTACCTAATTTTACTATGTACTGCCATATGAGCAGCTAAATGAGACTGCTGACCAAATGATTTTCCACAAACATTACACTTATACTTTCTAATACCTTCATGCTTTAGAAGATGTTCTTTTAATATTTGACTACTCTTATACACATTTGGGCATAGAGTGCATTTGTATTTTGCAGCAGCATGTACCTGTAAACAAAATTTTTAATTCATAACTAATTAATTTTAGATAGATTATAGTATCAAATATCTTACATTCTGATGATTGTGCAAAGCTTTTCTCGATTTAACGTGTTTGCCACATATATTACATACATAATCTTGCATGTGAATGTTTCTATGATGTGTTTCTAATGCTTCTGTATTAGATAAATAAGCAGAGCATAATTTACACATAACAGCTTTATCCTTATTGTGTACAATCATGTGTGCACGCAATCTACTTTTTGAATAAAATTCTTTGCCACAAAGTTTACAATTAATATCCTAAAATAATTTTAGAAAGAAACGATAAAATGAGTTAATTTAATAAAAACGTGTTCTTTGATATAGCAAATAATTTTATTGGTAGTACCTTTAGTGGTTTATGTGTGGCATTGTGGTAACTTAGTATTTGTCTACTAGAACTTGCAAAATCACAGAGCTTGCATTTATATGGACGGGCACCTGTATGAGTATTAATATGCTCTTCTAGTAAAATAGCAGTTACATATCGCTTTTCACAAAGATGGCATGCAAATGGTTTAATCTTTAGATGACTCTTCCTGATATGGCAACGAACATTGCTAACAGTAACCGTAGCAAAGTCACAAGCCTTGCATTGATAGGGTTTCATTTGTAAATGTCCCCAGATATGTACCTATAACAAACAACTTTATGCATTATTATGTATGTTATTATAAATCTAAATAATTTTCTATAAGCAATACAAATAATTTCTTAAACTTGCCTGACATTTATCCATTCTAAGATAAAAAGTACCACAAATATTGCAGCGTATATTTTTTTTATTAACTATCGTTATATTTTTCTGTACTTCTTCCGAGTTTACAATCGACATATCTACTGTGTAATAAGTTTCAATAGTCTGTTTTTGTTCATCGCTTATCAATTCAGAGATTTTACCAAATGATCTATCTTTACACTTAGTACCATCAAAACTATCTTGACTAAATTGTTGAGATTGTGATTGTTCGCTGAGGTTGCATTTTAATTCACTTTCGGTACTTTGGTTTCCTATGTCCACTGCAATGAACAATTCTGTAGAATCTTCTTGCATCATCTTTGGATTTGATATTTCATTGGATTGTGAAGATTTTATAACTGTCACGCGATTTTGTTCTGTAAATACTTTTGAATGTAGGTTGGTAGAGGTAGAATGAGTTTCTATGTCAGAATTTTGTCCTGCCAAATTAATCTCAGTATTTTTAGAACTTTTACTTCCCTTTGTCTCTGAAGAGATTGTCTGTGTTAAATTAGTCTTTTTTTGATGTATTTGATTTTGATCTTGACTCTCCACTGTATTTTTATCCTTTTGTATCTCACTAGAAATCCAAACATGCTGGTTTGACTTTTCATTCTGTCTAATAGAAGTATTTTCTGTCTCCTCTTTTTCCTGCTTTACAATAACTGATATTGCTTTATCTTTTGCAGATTTGTCTTTTGTATTTTCCATACATTTGTTAGATTTTACTGTACTTTTACTATCAGGTCCTATTTCTATTACTTTATTAGTTACTATATTGTCACTGTACATAGTATTAGTTTCATTGCCTTTGGTATAATCTATGTCTAATGATGTGTTTACTACTACCACCTTTTCCTTTGCTATTGTTTGACTAACTTGTAGTTTTGACGAGATTGAAGCATTATTACTTATATTATTAGACTTACTGTTAGTACAAATTGTACGCAAACAACGCCTTTTGTATTCATTGTTAAGATTCTCAGTCATTCTGTCACTTGAATCAGTTTGGATATTTTTTTTAAAACTTGCAGCTAAATTCATTTCTCTCATCTTTTCTAACTTACTTTTCCGACCTCTCTTGCGTCGTACAGGCAAATCTAAATTTATACTAATGTTAGTCTTATTTTTTTGTGATGAATTCAAGTCATTTGTTGATCTTGTACGGATTGCAGTCTTTCTCAAAGTATTATTTTTTTTTATTATTAAATTTCTTTTACATCTTAAATTATTAGTATCATTTTGATCATTTTTTGATATTTTTCTATTTGAATTTTCATTATCCACTACAGAGTGGTTTTTAGAAATTCTCTTATTTAGTTGTACTGTAGTTTGTGTTACCAAATGAACACCATTTGTAGAGGTATTGTTCTTTACGTGATTAGCGTTTTCTTCTTTTATTTCAGTTCTATAATACGACATATTATTTTCGGAAGGATATTTTTTTGTACTCTTTGAATTGTCAGGTGATAAAACTTCTGCCTTTTGTTTAGTTTCATTTATCGATGGAATAGCATTTTCTTTATCTGATTCTTCATCACTGTTTTGTTGTATCTTCTCATCCATTGTATTTTGACTCTGTTAAATAAAAATAAAATATTTTGAATGCCACTATTTAGATAATTTAACACAAATTTTTAATTTTTTATACAGATAAGATATCTTTGTGAAATCAGGAAAAATAAAAATGTTTGAATATTCTATATAATATTTTTTTATTAATAAAAAAATATATATTTTAACAAAATTCCTTATAATAAATTATCTTTGAGGTATCTTCCTTTACTAATAAGTAAACAAACTGGTGCGCGCTTTTAGTTAGATAACATATCAAATTACTATATCTTACAGTCTCCAAAAGTTCCTTTTGGGTAAGATGACAACGTTCGTAAAAATCGCATAGAAATTCCAGCGTGCCCAAACATCGCATACAAACAATTTGCGGCAGTCCATCGTTCTCTTTTACCTGAAACAAGAAGAAGAAACTATGTCCAAAGAATGAACATTATCCTTACAGTTAGCACAAAACTTTATTTTTAACTATAAAATATACTGTAATTCTGTATTATTAATTACAAACAATCTATTTTAAGACCAAATGGCTAGGTTTAAATAAATTTAAATTGAATGATAATATGCTACAATTTTTATTATTTAAAAATACTACAAAGGTATTATTAGTATTAAAATAAGCCTCATAGAATCATTTCTCTTACGTACATGCAAACTAAAAATAAATTACATGCAAGATGAGTAAAAATGGTATGGACAAAAATAAGAGTAAAAATCAAATAATCAGCAGTCCCAAAAATATCGTACCTTTATTGAGAAAAGTTGTGGAATCCTTAAACAAATGTATGCTTTTTTCTTTATTGTCGAAAAATCATTATATACGCTAATTCATACTGCACATTAATGACATATTAACGTTTATCTTTATCAAGAAGTATACATATACACATATAGATGGAAAAATAGATCGGTTTAACAAACGTCTTGTACAAAATAAGAGTTATTGCTTATCATTTATATTATCTGAGGAAAAAGTGTAAATATTAGACGTAATATCCTTCGCACGATTTTATTAACAATTCTCACGTGAACAATTTGTTCCGAGGGAAAGTAATAATCGTAGTTTATACATAATTCCTTGCACTCTTATCTTGAAAATATATTAGACAAATAGGAGATATTACTGCGTAAAAGAAGATTTAAAATATTATACATATACTGGTTATTTTAAAGCACTGTATAAAATAGTAACTAAAAAGACAATTTATCATTAATTAAATTCCATTTCGTATAAAATTATTAAATTCTAAATAAAAATAACGGAATAATCTATATTATATCTAGTTCAATCTTTTTTATCATTTAACTATTATTTTATTTAACATTTCGTTTGAAAATATCCAGTATAAGTTTTAAATCGTGGTAAGATAATTTGAGCACAAAGAATTACGACTATTTTCCTTCTTAAGCAAGATCAATTGCACGTGACACGTACTCAAAGAATCATCAACGCCTTTTTCATTTATCGATGCTCTTATATAACATGCGAATAACATACATTGAGACGACCAAAGGCACTTCCGATACAGTGTTAACATTATTTTTCTCGTAAATCACATAGTACGTTTTCTCATATAATTTATTGCACACACTACTTTCTTCTATTACTTGAAGACTAACATTCGAATCTAAAAATCTTTTATTATCGATCAAAAATATTTTTCATGAAAATTCATTTTTTTTTTATATGAATTATTTTCGCTAAATCTTTATTTATACATGTACAGTTTTGTATGTAAAATAGAATCGAAAATAGAGTAAAATATACTTTGCATATGCATCATTTAAAAGTTTTGCAATTCATAAATAGCCATGTAAAAATACGTAGAAAATATTCTTTTTATTTTTATACCCTTTTTAGTCGGGTGTTTGACTTTGGAAGCCCTATTCGGACTGTGTTCACAGTACGAATAATTATACTTTCTTAGGAAGCTAACTGTGCGGTAAACATACAAATTTTGTATAACAATGCATCCAATATTATTCTTTGGCTTCCTTACAACTATAAATTTCAATCATGATTCTTGTTATTTTTTTCGTCTAGTCTTACCCCAATGTTTTGTCATGTTTTGTGGTTTGTCTTTATTACAGCTTTGGTAAATTCTAATCGATGATGTTTCACGTGCAAAAATATCTTCGAATGTAATATATGTAAATGGAAAGAATACTTAAAAGATATCAGTAGTCTCTTAAATGCACACCTACTACGTTATGTACAAAATAATGGCTAATGTACCGCGAATAAGAAAAAAAAAAAGAAAAGAAAAAAAAAGAAGATGAGCGACAAAAGAGAAAGTAAACTGACTGATCGCTATTGCTATCATTCACCTAATAATATACGTTGCTCCAAAACTTAAAAGTAAACCTTATTAGTAATTAATATCGTTAAATTAATTAAATCACGACGAATATCGTTAAATTCTATGCGAATAAAAAAATTTTTACTTTTAATTCTTGTAGCAATATTTTACATTCTCGTAATAAACAGATTAATTTGTATGAATAATTAACGTTGTTCGGTTAAGAGTTAAAAGTCTCTTTTGAAAAGTACTAATTCGCTCACGAGATAAGATAGCCTTAGAAAAATATCAGAACTACGTCAGTACTATTACTTTTCGTTAGACGTTGTGGAAGTTACGTCTCCACTAGAAACGCTTTTCAATTTATTATTACCAGTCTTTTTTTCTTCAAAGTGTCTTTTTCTGTGTACTTTCATGTTATCACGTCTATTAAACTTTCGTCCGCACTCCGGACAAGCATGCTTTTTCTCACCATGCACGTGTCGATGTGCAGCCAGATGACTAGCTTGGGCGAATCTTGCACCACATTTTTGACAGATGTGTTTCCTCAACCCTTCATGCTTCAAAAGATGTTCGTTCAGGAATGCTTTGGATGCGTATCTATTATTACAAACGTTACATACAAACGGTTTAGGATTTGAATGCTGTAATACGTGAGCTTTATACTTCGAAACGACTTTAAATGTTTTGCTGCAAATTTCACAAGTATATGTAGTCGCATGACGTGTTTTAATATGTTCATTCAAAACTGAAAGACTTGAATAGAGATTGTAACAAAACCGGCATCTAAAATTGCGACGATTTTTTAAATGTACACTAGCTATATGACTTAATAATCTCGTACGGTACGGAAACACTTTGCCACAATATTCGCAAGCTAGATTTTGTGGAGGTAAGTGTGATTTCATGTGAATCTGTAACGACACTTTGTGGTGGTAACTCTGACCACAATCTGTACATGAATAAGGTCTCACACCTTTGTGTACATTATCGTGTTCCATTAAATAGAACTTCGACTTGAATCTCTTTGGGCATTTTGGGCATTGTATTGGCCTGGGATTAGTATGTGAGCAGCGAATATGCTTCATTACGTCGGACTTGCACACAAATTTAGCATTGCATAGAATGCAAGTGTACTGTTTTATACCGAGATGTGTTTTTACGTGAACCATACATTTGTCTTTGCGTTCATAAAATTTGCAACATAATTTACAAGAATAGCCATTTTGATTATCCGTGACGACATGTTCGACATTATCATCGACACGAATTTCTTCCCCATCAATTCTGAAGAGTTCCTCTGGATTCTGAGAAGCTTGCCACTTTTGTTCGAATTCAGCGGAATCCTTCAACTTTGTTGAATTACCATTCTTCAAGCTACTATTGATAATAGTGTTTATTATACTATTTACTTCTACACAACTTTGATTTTGTAAAAGACCAACAATCGCCTTGTCCACTAAACAGGAACCCTGATCTGGAAATACTCGTGCTTGAACGGTAGCTACATCGTCACTTTCCTTTTTACATAGTTCTACTGTGAAACTAATATCTTCAATGTCGCTACTTTGAGGTTTGGATTCTTTTACAGAAACTTCAATATTTGGTGAATTTGACACGATACTGAGAAGTTTATTCAACGCCGATGTTGGAATTTGAATAGTATGTGGATCTTGCTGTTTTCCATTCGGTTTTTCACCATTTTCATTAGAACTACTACGTGGACTAACGGTTATTTCTGTAGTGGTATTGTCATGACTTCTAAGTCTATTTGCGATTGGTCGATCAGTCGTTTCATTTACAATAATTGTTTCTGTACTTTGTCTACTTCTAAGCCATCGTGTAGGAGTTGTTTCAGAACTTTGAACAATTTGTACATTCTCTGTATTGTCTTCACTAGTGCTTTGAATACTATTTTGATCTTTTGAAGTATCTTCATTTCCTTTTACTTGTTGACTCCTTAAATTTCTTTGAGTCTTTGTAGCTGTTCTTAAAACACGCTGTTCTACTTTGACATTTCCATCACTTGGAGAATTAAGATTTTTGTTGGTTTCATTGTTGTTGTTGTTTGTTGATGTACTTGGTGTTGTAACTTCAGTCTTTACTTCAGCCTAAAGATAGATTGAAATAAAAATAGAAGTGGGTACCAGAAATTTATTAATTTTATTAAAGCAAATAAATTTAATCTGGTATTTATGGTACACATCTTTTATTATATATTTTATTATATACAAACACAAATCAATTAAAAGTAAAATTCATATTCAATTGAAATTGTAGTCTTGCTTGTCATAAAACTTTTTGTAAACCAAAATACCAGATGATACCTTTTTATATAATTCGAATTTCATAGAAAAAAATGAGCTGCATGCTCTGGTAGCATCATAGATGAGCGGTAGAGCTGTGCATTAAATTTGAGTACGGACTTACAATCTCTGTTAAGGATGGTAGATTGTATCGATCGCGTAACACTTGTTGGGTGCGAAGACACTCCTCTTGGAAGTCGCAAACGAATTCGAGCTTGCCCAGACATTGAACACAGATCGCCTTGGGCAGAGGATCCCTTTCATCTATCTGCGATTCAAACAAAATATCTAAATACTAAATAAATGTGATTTTAAAAATCTTAATTGAAAATCTGATTTTGTACAATTTTTAATTGAACTGAGAAACCATATAGTCCTTCTTAAAGGATAATTACAAACATAAGTGAATAATTTAATTTAAACCCTACCGCTCTGTAGATACACTAATCTGAAAATTCTTATAATCTGGTACCCACTCTAATATTATACATTGTCAATTTGAATATTTATTATTATTGTTGTGCAAACACAATAATATTTATGGTCATTTATGACTATCTGAATAGTAAATACCATATACAAAATTACATATACATCAATTTTTAAATAAATAAATTAAATTTTTCAAATTCAAATGAATTTTCTGATTAATCAGATTTAAAATACAGATAATATTTAGGAAAGTTGATTGCAAAATATTTCATTATGAAGAAGAAGTAAAGTGAAAAACATTGTTGTAAAATAAAGAACATAAATATTTAATAACAAATATTCATATATAAAATAAATGTCTTCTGTTTAACAAAATTCTTGTATAGTACATTATCACTATATACAATTCATGAATTACAATTACACATACTAAAATCATACAATTAACTTACATACGAACGAAATTACTGAGTTTTCCTATTTCAAATTTAAATTACATTTTTTGTTTTAAACAAATTGTTTGACACACGCTTAGAGTAACACAGTAAATGTTAATTAAATAATGAGATATACTTTTGTTCAAAAGAAACAAAGTATAGAAGCATACAAGATATTAGTAATAAACCTACGAAAACCAACTTTTGCTACAGAAATATAGCACAACAAAGATAACAAAGAATGGACAGAATATCTTTTTTTTCATGCTCTTCTCCCCTCCGGCCATTTTTCTAACCCCCTCCTCTAACTACAACTGGGGCCCGGGCCCCACGACACACCTCTTACGTTGTACTCACCAGAATGTTGACTTTTGTGTGGATTTTTAATCCTAAAAATCGTTTGGTACCCTCTTCACCGAACACATCAATGTATATACTTTCGTACTGGCCGCAAAGTCGACAAATTTGCGCCTCTCCCTCCCCTAACTCCATTTTTGTTTACGTTGAAGGCTGCCTGAATACGCTTTTGACTACTTGATCACACTGAAAATTTAGCATGGAACCGGTGCTGGTGAATTTTCTGGCTGATCCCCGTACACCAAATGTCTGTTTCGATGATTCCACGATCTTTAGACTTAGTCGCTTCCCGGTAAAATAAACATAAAAGAATTAAACAAAAGACAAAATTCTAACGTTAACGTTACTACTTGCTTGCTGGTCTAGCACGGGGATGTAGCCGCGTTCGGGCCAGACCAGCACACATTCACTTCCCCCGCACCGTTGTACGAATTTCGACCAATCGACGATTTCTTTTTAGCATTATGCGCTTGCTGTGTTTGTGATTGGCCGCTACTGTCGCGCTCCAACTTGAAGCATTGTATATAGACAATTGCTAGATCGACAAAGTGAATAAAAATTTTGACATTTTTCTAAAGTTTTCTATTATTTCTCTTTTTTAGTGTTCCTATGATAATTAACTATTGTGTTATGTATTTAAATGTCTATTAGTAAGTCTATCCTTGAAATGGTACGTGATAATATCTTGTGATATATAAAATATATTAATTTATAACATGTAACATCATATGTTTATTTTTTATTCAGAATAACATCTTTTTTCCTGTTTAATATTGTATCTACAGAGTAAAAATGTGAAAAAATATTAACAGATATTAAAAAAATACTTATGATATTAAAATTATTATTTTTATATAATTAAATTTAATACGTACTTGTAATATAAGAAAATGTATTAATTTTAATTAATTAAAGTGTTCAAGGGAGCAGAATGACATTTGTTATATACATATAACTGAAAGCATATTTACGGGAAAATGTTAAATTGTTTAAAGTTTAGTGTTGTACTTAATGGCGTTGTTGGGTTAGGTTACGAAAGAGTTTCTTTGTGTACAAAAAATTTCGCATGAAATTATGAAAAATGTACGAAATTTGTAAACATTATGAAATAATTTAATTAACATAGCGTATTCATATAGTTTCTAATATTTTCAATAAATATATTTATAAATGTTTATTTATTTTATATATAATGTATAATGTTGTAACCATTAAATTTATGAAATTAGTTCTTTATATTTGTTAAATAATATTTAAAAAGATTTTGAACATTTTTCAAAAAATAGATGTATATTTTATTTATATTTTTATTTTATGAAATATAATTATTAATGTAGCAGATTTACAGATCAGGAACAAAATTAAAAAATGGACACTTTAAATGATTCTGTTATAATTTGTGATGAATCTCCAAAGTTAACAAGGAGGAAAGTGGCTTTAAGAACAAAAACAGCACAAAAAAATGTAAAACGAACATATTATGAAAGTCCTTTGAAACATATTAAGTTAAGGTAATAGAAAATGCAAAAAATTTTAATGATATGGATAAAATATATAGAAATTTATTTTATTATTATAGCAGTAAAATATGGGAACAATTACAAGCACAAAAAAGATTAAGTAATGGAGTTAAACGAGCTATTAATGATAAAAAAAAAACTTTTTCTCTTGTAAATGAAAGATCTTTACAAGATAGCATAATTGTTTTAAGTGATAATGAAAGTGAATCAAATAAAAAAGAAAGTAATAAGAAATATGGACAAGAAAGAAAGAGGGGAAAAAGATCCTTGGAACTATCAGTAAATGATAAACAAATCTCACAATGTAATTCAAATGAAACTTTAAGTCAAATAATAACAGATATTAGTGCACCACCAAGAAAAAGACAGAAAAAGAATATAACATTTTCAGAAAATAGTTCATCTTGCTTTTTAAAGTCCAATACAAAAGATTGTGAAATTGCAACTATTGATTTATATGATGAAAACAAAGGTAAAATATGAACATGTAAATCAGTTATATTGTTCCAAATATTTTAAGTATTATACTAGTTTATACTAAGTATTATACTAGTTTAAATTTCTATAGCACCAGTGTCAAATTCTGTAAATCAAGGATCAGATGAAATTGTTGTGGTATGGTCATCTACAAACATTCCATCACCACCTGTGGATCAATCAAAAAACAAAACTACAAATGAAGACAAGGATAAAAGAATTTTTATGATAGATAATAGTCCAAATCCAAAGAACCTTAGTTGTTTAGAATGTAGTGCAGAAGTAATGTTACAGCATGAGAAAAAAGTAAAAAAAAATGATATAGAAAACAAAGTGGAAAAAGAACAAGAAACAGAAGATTTTAAATGTCTACCTTTTAGTAAAAGTGGTTTAAAACTTCCTAAAGCTCATAATATAAGTAAACAAATTGTAATGAAAAGACCAAAAGTTTACCACACATTAAGAAATTTTAGACAGCAAATACCAAGCTGTTCTATATCTGCTACTGCTACTACGTTTACTACATATACTACACCTACTATATTTACTACATCTACTACATCTACTACATCTACTACATCTACTAGACCAGTTATGTGCAAATTTCAATCTGCATTTGAATCTTCTAAGTTATATGAACCATCTAATCCTGGATTTGTAACTAATTTGGGGTCTACTTCTCAACCATATAGAACTGAATTGTCTATGGTTGTATCATCTAAATCTCAACCATCTATTAAATTAAGGGAGATAGTTATTGATGGCAACAATGTCGCTATGGCGTATGATGATCTTGGTTTTTCAATGATTATATTTAATTTATGTATTATAATTATATTATCGCATAAATATAACATTTTCTAGGCATAAAAATGGTAAAACATTTTCAGAAGAAGGAATAATGATAGTTATAGATTATTTCAAACAGAGAGGTCATTCTGTAAAAGTATTTGTACCTCAGCATAGGAGATCATTAAACCATCCATTACTCGAAAAATTATACACAGATGGAATAGTGATTTTTACGCCAAGTCGGAATATCGCTGGTAGGCGGATAACTCCTTACGATGATCGGTAAACTATTTTTTTTTTTCTTTTTAATTGTTGCGTAAACTATTTCTCCATTTTGTACATATCAATTTTATTCCAGGTTTATATTAGAGTATGCTACTATGTGTGGAGGTATTGTGGTTTCTTTAGATCAATATAGAGACTTATATATGGAAAAGCCAGAGTGGCGTGATACAATCGAAAATCGATTATTAGCACCAACGTTTGTAGGAGATTATGTAATGTTTCCGGAAGATCCCTTAGGTAGAAAAGGTCCTAAGCTTGAAGAATTTCTGAGGTACTGAATGTAAAAAGGTAGTAAACAAATGTAAATATTAACTTAATTCAGATAAATTTTTTTAATTTTTTTATCAGTACAAATTTTTTCGTTAAAGACATGCATTCGTGATATATGTATAAACATGTATATTCCTACATGTTTATTACTTATATGAGTATGAAAAATATTTCTGTCAAAATATTCTTACAAATCTTTATATAGTGTTCAATTGCATAGCAACTATTTAATTAATAATAAATTACAATTAATAATTTTTTTACCAAAGTGTTAATGATTATAATTAGTAATAGATAAAAAAATATTTCATTAATTTAATTAACAAAAAAGAGTAACATTTGTTTGTTCATGAAAATATTTACATATTACATTTCTTCATTACTTCTTAATTTATCTGTTATACATAAGTGCCTGAGATATGTATATGTATTATCTCAAGGTGGTACAGGGGGATGATATTAACGTATCTTTAAGTCAGTGAAATAAAAGAAATTTCCTTGTTTCTAAATCATGAAAATAATACATATGTATTTATTACATAAAACAGTATAACATTTAAATAATAAATAATTATATAAACAATATTTTTTACAAAAATAAAAAAATAAAAATTAACAAAATCATTAGCATAGACAGTGATTGAAATACGAAAAAAAATTTACTTTGATGCTTTCTCGAAAAAATACTTTATTTTTTCATATTAAAAATATGTCTGTTTAGTTGTACTTATTTTTAATATTTATCGAACAAAGAATTATTTTCCTGTAAATATAAACTTAAATCAAACTTATGTGTTTAATTGAAAAATCAAAACTCACAAAATAAAATAATTTTTTATAAATTATATAGACTAAATTTATACTTTAGTTACCTGCAACATATTATGCATAAGACTATTAGTCATTTTTTGTAGAATCCCAAGTAGGTTTCCAACACCATTTACGAGATTTACGAATATTATCCATATTTTCTTGCGCTGTTTCACGTGCTAATCGTTGCATTGGATTTTTATCATCCGAATTATATCCTGTATTTGATAATACTGTTTCATGTTGGAAAGCAGAAGTTACACCTAGAAAAAATATTTCATATACTTTATTATTATTTTATATAAGAAACTTTATATAGAAAGGATTTTTATATTATAAAAAAATAATTACTCGCTTTAGCGAATAATTTTTCTAAGACATATTGATCATCTTCAATCGATTCAGTTTCTTCTGTCAAAGAACGACCAAGACGTCGTCCAATTAAATGTGAAATACGTTCTCCTTCAAATAGGGCAGAAGTAGAGTGTTTTTCTGATTGAGGTTTTTTTTTATTTCTTTTTTTATGATGTGATTTATTTAATTTTGACGATGAATCTTCATTCACATTGCATGAAATGGTTTCGTTATTTTTATTAAAAATATCAAGTGTAGAATCAGTAGATGAACTTTGTATAATAGTTTCGTTTGAAATTTCATCTGTTTTAATATCAGCATTTGATTTATTTTTTAATGTATGATTTTCGTTTTCTATTTTATTTATTACGTTTAAAATGTTGCCTGTATTATATTCGATATTTTCTGAAATTTTATTTTGTGTATCCTTGTCTCTAATATCTTTCTGATTCTCAAGAAAAGAAGTATCTTCATGTTTTTTATGAAAATTTTCTTCACTTGTAATATTTTCGTTTGTTAAATTATCATTTTGTCCTTGATCAATAGTATTATTATTATTATTATTATTATTATTATTATTATTATTATTATTATTATTATTAGGATTATTAGGATTATTATTTTTATTGTGGCAATTGGAGGGACAATTATTTTCTGTAACATCTGTTATGTGTACTCCAGGTGTAGAATTTGAGGTATTTTGGCTTATATTTTTGCTAAGTGTAGCTGCCAATTTTCTCATTTTTTCAATTTTATTAGATGAAAATTTGGCAGTTAAAGGAATTAACCTAGACTCTCGAAATAATTCATCAGATTCAGTAGAATGACCATCAATGGATTCGTTGAAATTAAAAAGTTCAACTAAATCGGAAGTTTTAAATAGTCTACGCTGACGTGGATCTTCTAACACTTTATTCGATAAAAGTACTTTAAATATTTGTCTGTGGTATATCTAAAGTAAAATAGAATTATTTTATAAAAATAAATTTTTTTATTTTCATAAATTAAAAATATCTAGGAAAAAGAAATTAAAAATTTTACCTTTTCTTCAATAGTACCAGCAGTAATAAGCCTGTAAATAGTGACCTTCTTATTTTGCCCTATTCTCCATGCACGTTCTCTTGCTTGAGCATCAGTTGCTGGATTCCAATCTGGATCATAAATAACTACACGATTTGCTCCGGTCAAATTTACACCTAAACCTCCAACACGTGTAGTTAATAGAAAAATGAAATATGATGAATCCTATATAAAAAAATTAAGTTTTAGAAAGGTTTAAGATATTTGTGAATTTAATACAATACATTTTTTGCTTATTAACACATACCATATTAAACAAATGGATTGTTTCTTGTCGTTGTGACATAGGAGTTGTTCCATCCATTCTTAAATAAGTATATTCTTCACTTTGTATTAATGATTCTAAAACATGCATCATCTGCAAATTAAATTTCGTTACATATTTTTTTTGTAACATTTTTTGTAAATAATCATATAATTTATTTACCTGTCTTCCTTGAGTGAAAAGTAATACTCTATGCCCTTGTTTTTTCCAAATCTTAAGTAGAGATCGGACCACTATCATCTTACCGGAACGTTTCCAGAATCCAAATTTTTCCAATGTTTCATCTGATATATTAAAATCTTCTTCATCAGAATCCTAAATACACACTTAATGAAATATAATGAATGTTATAAAATTGTAATATAAAATTTAAATCATACAATTGGACTCGTATAAAGAAACAGATCGGGATGGTTACATATTTTTCTGAGGGCTGATAATGCTATTAAAAGGCGGGCTTTGTATCTTCCGCTTTCTATATGATTTTTTTCATGTAAAATGAAAGAAACGTCTGCAGAACGCAAATATTTTTTATATAATTTTTTTTGTTCTTCTGTTAAACTACAGAATAATACCTTAAAAAAAAAAAAAAATGTCAATTATAATATAAAATTATAAGTTATTATGAAGAAGAATATAACATTAAAAACCTGCTCGTTTTTTTCTGGTAAACTAACATGATGTTGCACATCATTTTTTGTTCTTCGGAGCATATATGGTGTAATAGCATCTCTAAGCATTGCAGCAACCTGAAGTGCAGTAGCCTCCTGTAAAGGAGTAGCATTTGCATATCCTCCACGTGTTATAGGACTTGCACAATGCTCTAAAAATGCAGGTAAAGTCCCTAATTTCCCTGGTAGTATAAAATCAAACAAGGACCACAATTCTTTTAAGGAGTTTTGCATGGGGCTACCAGTTAACAAAAGCCTGTGTGGTGTGGGAAACTCCTTCACTGCTTTACTAACCTACAATGATATAATGGTAATTATTTCTGTACGAAACTGTAAGGTCCTTGTGTATTAAAAGCAATGAACTACCTTTGCTTGCGGATTCCTTATTTTATGACCTTCATCAAGTATGACATAATGCCATTGATTGGCTATAAGTAAATCCTTATGTTTAAGCATACCAGAATAAGATGTAATTAATATTCCACCAGGTTTTAAAGAGTGCATTAAATATTCCAAATCACCTAAAAAAATATTTATCGATAATACAAATATAATAAAATTATATTCTAGAATGAAGTATAATTTTACCCTTACCACTGTAAGTTCCACAATGATGTAAAACAACCACTCTTAGGATAGGCCACCATTCATGAAAATGTTTTACCCATTGTTCCATTAGCGTAGCTGGACAAACAACTATACTAGGTCCTAATCCTCGGAATCTATGAATAAGCATTATTTGTTTAATAAGTACTTATTAATTAAATATATGTTTTGAATTTATTTTATAAACTATAAGAAAATTTGTAAACCAAAATACGTTTACCTTCCACCATCAGATAGTAATTCACTGCAATCTAATCCTGCAAGAAATGCAATTACTTGTACAGTTTTTCCCAATCCCATTTCATCACCTAATAATCCTCCTAAGCCACGAAGATGTAGTTCCCATAACCATTGTACAGATACTCTTTGATACCTAAAGGAAATAAAAGAATTAAATTGTTCTAATATAATAATTATTTTCGTTTAATAATTTTATTCATACTTATATAATTTTTTCCATATAGATTGTGGAACTTTAAATAAATTATCTACTTTATGTAGTGGTTTGGCCTTTGGATAACCATTTTCTTCCACCCTTTGTCTATACATTTGTTCATCCCCATCATCCAAAACTAAAATTCATAAATTACTATTAATGAAAGTGGTATATTATAATAGTTAATTTTAACAACTATAATGTATACCTTTTTTTGTATGAATAGATTTTCTAAGAGATTTTCTTTTCTTAGATGATGATCCTTCATTTTCTATAAAATTAACAAAATATTATATTCTATTACATTAACAAAAAACTTTAATAAATATTGATCTCTAAACTCAGTTGGCAAAACTACTTACCTGAATCAATTTCTTCTTCACTTGGTACATATTCACTTCCAGAATCACTTGCTATATCTATAGGCTTAATATTTGCTATATTTTTAGTCAATGTGTCTTTAGTATTATTTTTAGATGTATTATAGAAAATAAATGCATTTTTGGAATGTTTAGTTCCTTTGATAGAATCATCAAGTTCATTAGATTTATTATCTTCTATTCCACAACTGATATCAGTATTTGTATTTAAATCTTTTGATGTTTCAAAATTAGGAACTAATTTTCTTTTATTGATCTTGAATTTTGTTTTTTCTATAGTTTTACATTCTTTCGAGTTAATATTGGATAATTTGGGTTTTTTAACTAATACCGCATGCTTAGTATCAGGTTTAGAAACCTTTAAGCTTTCCTTTAATTGTTTTCTTTGTTTGGCAAGTTCAGCCTGTTGTCGAAGGTATTTTTCAAGATCAAGTAAATGAGATGATTTATTAAATGTTCTGTAAATGAAATTTTAAATTTAGTTTCTATTATTTTTTTTATGATAATTTTATTAATATCACATACCCTTTAGTTTTTGACAAATCAGACTGTTTTTCAATTGCTTGAAATGGTGTAATCTCACCACTTAAAACTTGTTTTTCTAATTCTTTTTGTTTTGAAAAATTTATAGTATTAGTTTTATCACTAATATTTATTTCTTCTGAACCACTTTTTGTTTGTATACTTGATTTTACAAGATCATTAATTTCTTTTGATGTTTCACAAAAAATGCTTTCTTCACTTCTTACAGATAAAACCTAATAATATTTTATTATTATTGATAATGAAATAAAATAAAATTTTATGGTTCATATTGTATAAGATATATACATTCAACTTTCTCAAACATTACAATTGCAGCTAACAAAAATAACATCTTATACAACATTTTAAATAAAATATAATTCAAATTAAATGAAAATGTAAAATATCTTAAAAATATACTATTTTTAATTATAAAAATTTTAAGATATTTGTACTAAAGAAATTTTGTAATCTAACCTTTTCCATTAGATTGTCATTAATATTTTCATTCATATATACTTTATTTAATATTTCATTATCAGAATCATATTCTGGATTATTATTTTCCATAATAACGATAATTAGGTGATACTTTCACGAATTATGATGAAATTTGTAGTAAACGATAGGTAGAAAATGATAAGTTGAAGAATATAAAATTTTAAGAATTACATCATAATTAATTTAAAATTATAAACTAATTCTAAATTATTAATTTCACTGATAAAATATTTAATAAATAAATGTTATCATTTAACATGTATAACGTGATTCAGTGAAAACACATGTACTTTTCAACAAGCTTAGCTTTACCGATGTATTAAACGTCATTTCGTGCAAATATTGTCAGATGGTAGCACCATAATTATTTTTTTATTGAACTATAAATAATATTAATTGAACATAGTATAATTCTTAAAATCTATATAAAATTAATTTTCATATAAATTTCAAATAAATTCAAATCACTAAAATATATCAAAACTGTCATATGATATATAATCATATAAATATATTATGTATAAATTAAGCAATTTTTAATAATGGAAACTTGTTAACAAAATTTTAGGTTTATACTTTTTAATACTAGGATAAGGATTTTGAGATAATGTCAATAAAATACAATAAATTCTTAAGTTTTTATTTTATTTTCTAAAATTTTACCATAGGTAGCTAACATATGAGCCAGCTACAAAATATTAAAGTACTATTATTAAAACTCTGCCTAAACAGAATACAAATATGACTGCATAGAATTGATGGGAAATCGTCTATATTTAAAAAAAAACTTTTAAAAAGTTTAAAAAAATATCAGTTTTACATAAAATTTTAATTATATTAATTAGATCCAAATCCATTTTGGAGTAATACTTTCGAAATCGAACGTATCTGGATGTCCTACATGTGAAATATTGGGAAAACTTGTCGACCACTTAAATGGTAATCGCGAGTGTGATGTAGATGGTCCAGAAATGGCTTCAAAAGTTTCGAAACCATTCACATCAATTGTTAAGATTTTTGTGTCTATAACACCATATGGAACAGGCACATCTTCTAGATCTCCACGGTACGTCAATTCTTGCAATCTATCTGTTTTTGAATTTTGTTTTTCGCAACTTTCCTGGCTGCATCCACGCATCGTGTTTCGAAACTGTTCAAATGTAGTAATGTTCTTTTGTAAATGTGTTAAACGGGTTTTCCAAAGATTTACATCCTTTTTGGCAGGCCGTAAAATGTCGTCGATGTTTTGAAAATTCGATATACCAACGTAAGTTATCAAACCAGTTTTTTTGAACTCCTCAGTGTAATTCATAGCAACAGTGATGCTTGGTAATTGTTCTACTAATAATACGGTCATAGAACGTGGTTCGAAGCTGATCCATTGCAATGCAGAAGCACCACCATTTTGATGGGACATAATGTTAAACCAAGATTGACTGTTTGTTGCTAATCGATTTGCTGCCATTAATCTTATGGTTAGCATTACCTATATTTATAACATAAATAAATTAATAATCTATATAAATATATATGTATTCATGTAATAAATAATTCATACATGATCTTCTGGATATACAAAACTCCACTCATTTCGTTTCGTTGCTAATAAAGGTGTCCCAATAACAACCAATTCGCGATTTTCTCCATTTATTAAATAAAATTCGTCTCGAGATGATAATGCTCCGGGATAGGATGACATTACGATTGATCGACCCGGAGTTAGCGAGACCGTTTTTGTCATAGGTAGCACATGATAGCCAAATGTGTATTTTTTTATAAGTCTCAACATTTGAGTATATCTGCAAAATCAAAAGCAAACATTTGTAATCTATTTATAATAATTTCTATTATATAGTAAAATGTTCGTTTAAGTATACTTAGTACATAAATTATTCAGATAATTATACTCCCGTTTACCATAATTATCTTTGTTGTTTAAAAATGTAGGATTTATGTTAGTTTACATTTAAAATTTGTATTAATATTTAAAAATTATATAATGGCTTACTTACGGTGCTGCAGTATGATGACTAATTGCAATTAAGGGTTCCGAATTGTCCCTTGGAAGTGATTTAAAATAAATCATGGAATTTATTAGATGATCAGAAATATTGAATACTTGTTGAAAACCAGATAAATCTGAAGCCAAAGCGAGCCAAAGGAAATGTTCAGATTCCAGTGATACCGACACACGACTGCGACGTACAGCAAATTTCCAACCAGCTTCCAATCCATCTAATTGTGTGTAAAATAGTCGTACCTAAACAAAAATTAGTTTTATCTTTCATATTTACTGTATTGATGCTTTGTTCCTTATAATCTATTCAAAATTAATTGACCATTATGATTACTATTTAACTGTTCTATTTTTCTTATAGTCACAAAAAAATGATATAGTGCAAAAATAATTGCATAATTGTATACCATATGCCAAAAAGGATCATTAGATTCCATCAATTCAGCGCGTTCACGAATTATGGCCGTGTTGTCACGAAGATATCGCGTTAACTTTTGACACTCGGCAGGTTTTGCTTCACATTTTGGTCTTATGGTATTATACCAATGGTGATGAATCAGTTGCCAAGTCAGACTGCCTTCTAGTAATCCAGCAGCATAAGCTTGTACCGTATCTGGATATTTTGATGATGTTTCTATCTCAATATAGGACCATCTGTAAAATTATTTTGTTAGTTATTTAATTTATTATTTACTATATTACAAATGTTACAGTAATTACTTATCCTATATATATCATTATATTATTATATAATATGAATTTTCTTGGGTTTATTGGTAATATAACTTTGATATATTAATTTTATCTAACGAATAAATGTGATGGCATTGACCTACCCGTGCTCGAAAATTCCAGTTTTGTAATAAGCTCGAGCTGCGTGCAATGGCACGGCAGTTAAATCATTGCCTTGGCCCCAAAAGTCAATGCGGTATCCCCCTTTACGGTTCCATAATACAGTGGCTGAATAGATTCCATCTTGTTCTACACTATCAATATATAACAATATGTAATTAAAAATTATTATCAACTAATTAAAACGCTGTAAAGAAAAATGGCTGATTCAAATATGTACATTATATACATTTCTTAATACAAAATATCTAAAATTAATAATTGGCATAATTAATAACTAATAATAACATCATTCATGAAAAAAAAGAATTACTCACAAGACTTGGTAAAATAAATTTTAATCAATTGTTTGCTTACACATTAATCTTTTCAATAAAATTAAAACTTGAACAAACTACAAAATCACCTAAAAATAAATCAGTAAGTACCATTGCTCTTTTGCTTAATAGTTTTCAGAAGTCTTATTAAAAACAAGTATCAAAAATCAGTAAGAGAATAATAAACAACTACAATAATAAAAAACAATAAAAGGCAGTGGCTAACCAATTAAGCAGTCCTAAAATAATAAAAAGGTATTTAACTCTAAGCTAAAATATATTTCAAGCATTTATGCGGACCACACGCAAATGATAATGACCGGTGCAAATAACGATGAAGAATATGTTGCAAAGTAAAATATTATTTCCTTTATCTGTTCGATGAAATTATGTTTCGACGTTTGTGCACGCGGCGAACAAGATAAAGTGTGTCGAGTTCGCAAAATCATTCGCACCTCGGAAACCCAGAGTGTGCACGCACCAGCCGTGCTGTGATAGCGACAAGCGCGAATTCGAGAAGCCAGACGTCGTGTTACTTGATCCTATGTCGTGATCGGTCTCATCCAGTTCGTTACCGTTGAAATGCTGACGGTTTTGATCGCTGTAACTTGCTGCACGAGTTGTACATATGTCGATATTGACCAGAGTTATCTCAGGAACATTGATCTTCGAAGCGGGAACACTTGTTTCTTAATAGAAGATTCACGGAATGGTCTGTTTATCGAAATTACAATGGAACATAGAAATATTGGCATAGGGGCATGATAATTTATCAAGTGTCTAGAATAGTCTATGTGGAATGAAGTTGCATTGTACACTGATTTTTTTCATTTGCATACGTATGATGATAAGTGAATATTACGAATTTATTAGTGAATGTCGTAATATTTATTCCTCGTTTTCAATTTAATTGCGCATTCCACAATTACGGATTATATTATGGTTTACAACATTTTTCATACACTTTTACATCCGTATCTAGATACTTCTTTTTTGTAATTATTTTTACATTTGGTATACTTTTTATAAGCATTTTGCAAACCTTACGAAATTATTTTATTTTGCATACTTGTTTCTTACTTTTGTGTATTTCATTTTTCGCTCTGGAGAATTTATGTTGGCCTTAAATTTACGAAGATTTATAGGTGTTAGTAATATCGTTATCTTGATTTATTCTGAAGTGGTATAGTGAATTTTTAATGGATTAGTGAACTTACTGTCCGAATTCACCGAGAATTATAGCTCCAATTCCTAGCAAAGCTACGGCAATGAGGATATAAGTAGAGATGCGTGTCTGCAGCCAAGAGGCTCCTACTACCTTCAGCATGGCTCATCGGTAAGCTATACACCTTGGTTACGAGAAAAGAAGAAAGCTGAAAAGCACGAATTTCGCGTTCTCAACCCATCGATTACAGAAGCCTGGTCTTCGACCTCCTTAGGCGTTTTAACAGCTGCCGATACGCGCTTATCCCGTGATTACTAAAACAGTCAAACAAATTCTTTTTTAATCAAAATTATCATTTGCTTAATTAATCGTTATACAATACTTTAAGTTCATACATTATAACATAAATAACTTTTAAAACTAGAAAGTGTTACTGAAAATTATTAAATGCTGTTACTATCATTATTATATTAATACGATAGCGATGTTTTAATTATTAGTAAAATATAGTTTAATTAAATTTTAATGATAATGTCACTCATTGCAAGTTCTTCAAATTTACATATATAATGTAATTTTTCTGCATTACAACATCAAGAGAAAAATTATAATTTGATTCTAGAATACACATTTACAGTATTATCAAAAATTTTTACTTTAGTCCTATTGCAATTTCATTTGTTTAGATATTATAACAAAACAATTCTGATTTATGTGCAGTGAATTAAGAAATCAAGAACGAAGTCAACAGCATGTGCATCAATGAAAAATCGAGTTCGAACGATAGTGTTTGTCTTTTATGAACTACCTCATATTCAATCATTCATCTGCTCCTTAACTTGACTCGTGTTTAATCGATGTTGTCTACTTTGCACTGGCTTAAATAACAACGAGACGGAAGTTAAGATTGAATTCTCTTGAAGTACAGCTTTTGTAATTACATGTGCAAATAGATCAACACTTATAAAGTATAATTTTACAATTAATATTATGATTTGCCTTTGTGATTTATGCATTTTTACTGAATATGAAGATAACTTAATGTTAATTTCGTCAATTATCGGTAGAAAAAAACAGAATGTATAACAAATAATTATAATGATTTCAAATAATTTAGTATATTAATTCGAATATTAATTAATGATCAGTATATTATGGATAATCGTTTATAGTATTATGCGTGTATCATCCCGATCTTTTTACTGTTAAACTTTATAAAAAATAACATTACTTCTCACTCTTATTCTTTTTTCTAAAATATCAGGGAAATTGATACGGTTTTCTAAAGGAATCAAGTTAATTGTAGTTTTTCAATAACAAAATATTCCTATATTAATTATAATATTACGGATTTCGTTATAATAAAATTTAGTATACCAGACTGTCTGCTGTGAGAGAATATGACAATTTTTACTGTCGACATCGACAGCGTTAAATTTATAGGAAGAACTTCATAGATAAAAAAGACAAAGAAGACTAACGGATGATGTTAGAAACTTGCGAATCGTGGACGAAGGTTAAGGTCGAAGCTCGTTCGCGGCTTTTACGTTGATATTTGCAATTAGATGCGTTTAGTTTCTTTAATTATCGTTCATTAGGCGAACTATACTTATCGATAGCAAGTTTCGTAACAGTACAACACTTGTAACACTTATGAGCGTTAACGGGTAAACTTGCCATTAAGTATAGTGTCAGATTTTTAAGCGTTGCATAATCCAATGTAAATGTAAATGTAAATGTATGTAAAAATAACTAAGATATTTAAGAGACGGTCAATCGTACAAATTTCTAGTAAAATTCAACAAAATTGTTGAAAGTATTGGGGTGTACAATAAGATTATGGAATTATCTTATAAATGATTATAGTTTGTTTCCTCCAAAAGATATCAATAGTTTCAACGACTGTTTTTATTTATTCTTCTATTCTCTTCACTTCATTATGAAATTTCTTATTTTTCGCTTTAGTTGATTATCAATGAACTTTATTTCTCAACGATGGCTTCGTCGTGTGAAAACGAGTCTCGGAAATTGAGGCAACTTGAGCTTTCTCATTATCGTCAGAGTTTACTTGCATTCGACATGTCGTATCTTAAAAAGTTTCCCATCTTCTGCGTCCAACACCATACTGTATTTATTATTGACGCTTGTTACACAAAAGTATAAATACTTCCATCAGTAAATGTTCAAGACATTTCAGAAACGCATTAATTGGTTTAACGGCTTCATGGCTTCTTCGGCTTGTTAGGAATTCAATTGCTAAAATAAAATTGTACACTTAGCAATGTGGTTGCAGGAAATGTTCGAAAATGAAATAGTCATTAAAATGTTAATTTCTAGTGACAAAAAGACTAAAATAGCCTGAATATAATCTGTCTGGTGGTAATCTAAAAATAGTTCTTCGTGTACTTCTTGCATCAAAAGATATCTTAATACGAACATGAAAGGTTTAACCGTTTATTGACCCCGAGATAATTTATAACTAAAAATATTTAAAAATCAGTTCTTTGAAAGTAACATAATGAAGTATTCCAACAGTGTTATAGGAACAGCAGTAAATCCTTTATACGCTTTCTAGATCTATTCTTTTATGACGAAACAGTTCCAATATTTTCCACTCCTTATATAGAACTGGAAATGAGTAGTTCTTCCATAGAAACAGGTGTATTGGTTGAAAAATCTAAGCCTACTCTAAATACATACAATTTTGCGCGAATGCATAATCTAAAAGAATTTATAATCCTTTCCGTCCATTGAAAATAAAAAATTTCGAGATGGACATGTATGATATACTAGACTTAATGATCTTAATTAGCAATTATAACTGGCGTGTTTATGTATTCAAATCTAATCGTGACATTAATATGTTAGTAATACTTGGATATGCGGTGTTATAAATCGACGCACAGAGACACTTCCTTATCTCGTAATTAGATGGAATTATGACGTGTTTTTTGAAGGTGGAAAAATTTTGCGAAATTTAATTACCGCAAGAGATCTAGACTGGTATCAAGTAAGGAATAGAAATGACTATTGTCGGGTATTTTTATCACATTTCATGGTCAATAAGAGTACAAAGAATGGCAATGTAAAGAATAAATGATTTTGTATAGAAAAATAACTAATTTATAATTTTAGTTGCAACAATTATTAACACTATTGTTAATATTTTGAATTACGTAATTTTAGTAAAGTCATTACTTTTCTTAGAATATAACGCATTATCAATCTATATTTTAACACAAATCAACCGGAAATACACCACGTGGATATAATCAACCCGAATCAAATCAATGCATAATGTCACGATTTCTTCGACCTCCTTATCATTCGCCAATTATCAATCTGAGTCATCACGGTACACTTTGATATAGGATACTAAGTAATTATTGAACGACCTCAATAAATATATATAATACCAAGAATATTATGCTACAATAATACATTTAAATCTAACACTTAAACTTTTTTTACACATACGTTAAATGTATGCATTAAAAAATCCACAACAAACAATGCTAATAATATATAAATTTCTAGTACACATATTATGACAGAAATAGATTTGTACTAAAATAGATATGTACTAAAACCTCAAACAGGAAGTAATATTATGAAACAAAACACAATAGAAAATAGAAAGTACAGTATTAAATGATTCTAATAAATATTAATAAGATAGTAGTAAATATTTATACTTAAAATGGCTCAGACGCAATTCATTCTTAAGAAATATTCCATATTCTATCAAGAAATGATTCCTAACTTTATTAAACATATTTGATTAATCCACCAACAAGGAATCTGTTTCAAATGTACGAATAAAATACGGATTAGACATGTGTTTCTCTACTGCACTAGAGGTAAACTCCGATTTTCACTTCAAAGAACTTGCAATGTCGAAAATTGATAACCGACTCCACACGACACGAGAGCGCGGCAAACGAGTTATAACCACGTGAACAAACTTGCGGTAGCATCTGTGCTCCTCACTCCAAAAAATTAAAACTGGAATAAAGGAATGGAAACAACTAAAAATCAGCATTTTTCACAACGAAATTCCACAGGAAAAATATAATAATTGTGAAAACACAGATACGGAATCGCGACGATCCATCGATCAACCGCCTCGGAATATTTCTATCCGGCGCGGCGTGCTTGTGAGCTACATTCTCTCGCATGCATGTCTGTTCTTCGCTTTGTGAATTCTTTACTTAATCACTCACCGTGGGTAATGAAGGAAAGTCTGAATTGTAGCGCGTCGAACACGGGTAGAAAATCGGTCATTCGTACGGAGATTACATTCCTTTGGTGTGCTTTTTTGCCGCGGTTCTACGACGTGGACCAGTTGCTCCGACACTGAAGTCCAAGCGCAAGCACTCGCTGCTTCTCGACTGTCGCGGTAACTCGTCGCTTAGAATTTCGAGTAGTTGCATGTTCCCTTTCCACCTTCCACGCGCCAACCGGCGTCGACGGCCTTTGCTATGTCGTTACCACTGCTGGGTCATGTCTTCACGGTGCCCCGTACATACACAAATAGGTTGTATTATTAATTCGTCTTGTCTTTTGCTCACATTTGTCGGCTTTGCAGCTTCTTTCAAGCTTCCATATTTTACCGCCATCTTGAAATGAAATAGACATTTATGAGAAGAAATAATTTGTCTTGTATTAATAACCATTTTCAATTTTTACTTAATTTTATTAATGTCAATGTATGAATGTTAGAATACAGTATTGTAGAAATTATTAATTATATAATATTTCAATTATGTATTTAGTGTTACGTATTACCTTGATTAATGCGTGAATATGCTGTATAACTGCGAATCAAGTTATCAATGTTTCTGCAATTTTAAAGATAAGATGATAAGATGTACACAGTCCAAAGCAGAATTACGTCTTTTAGAGATTTTGAAGAATGTATTAAGTACTATTAATAAAGCAAATTGTACATAAAATAAAGCAAAGTTTTCATAAACTTTCCATTTTATATAATATGGAAATATTTAAGTTTATTTTATATTTGATCAAAAGCTACTTATGTGAACAGTTTCTTAATTTCTAAAATAAAATTTTCGAATATTTTCTCTATATGACACGAACCTCTTGTCTTTCAGGTATTTTTTAAATGATGTTTCACCCAATAATCTCTAAAATCGATATAATCGTGAGTATATGTACATGAAATAAATTGTTCCTCTACCATACTGAGAGTAACATAGTAGTTGACTAATACTCAGCTCTTTAGAAACTCAGTGGTCATCGTTAAAACTTAATGAGTTTTAATTGGAAGTAATTGAAAATTTTAGTCATTCAGAAACTGTGACTGACCGAATAAAGTCATAGATGCACTCTGTTTCAACGGATTACGCAAGGAATGATGCTAATCCTTTGCAATTTATTTTCTGTCACACAGACGGAATCCAGAACAGAACATTCCAACATTGTTGCTAAGGTGAATAGCACTACGGTCGTACTGCAAATAAAAAATATTAACAGTCGAGTATAAAACAATTGCGAAAAACAAATATCTGCACGCTGAGTTTGGCGATAACTCTTCTTGTGTGTCGTAATTGTGTATTCATTATTTTCAAATTGTAATATGTAGCTTTCCTCATTTTATCTGAGTTATTTCGTGCTAGTCATTCCGACAATTTGTGAACAGAAAATTGTATAAATTGTGGAAGTACTTGGATGTACTTTAGAAATAATAAAAAGTATTCAAAGCGTTTAATCCATCCGTCACTACACGCATGAGAAGTCGTCAACCTTTCAACATTTGTCGATCATATCTGACCTTCGACTTAAGAATATGTCCTCCCACATTCGAGCTTTTATCGTTATTGTAAATTTACTTATAATTGATTTTTTATTTGCTACTCCATAGCTGAAACAATTTTATGAACTTATTTTTTAACGTCACCTGTTCTCTTTCGGTTTTATTAAAATCTTTGTATTCACAAATTCCATTTTTCTACGAACATATTTTGTAAAATTCAACGATAGATAAAACGTGATAAGATTTGCGATTTTTGATGAGTCAGAGATTGTACAGGTTTATGCGATGGCGCTTGTGAATATTATGAAAACTATCGCTATCAGATTAACAAGGTAATTACGTAATTTGAGAATCTAGGTTCTTCTAGTTAGCTAAGCGATTAAAATTCCCAATTACATTCAATGCAGTCTCATTAAAGTTTAAAACTTTCTGGCACAAAAATCATATTTTACAATTCGTTACTATTCTTTCACAATATTACACAATCTAAAGTAATTGTGCATATATGTTACACTTCTGAGAATAGAAGATCGTCTATATAAATAACATTTATCCTGAACAACTTTAAGTAGAATATTTTCCCTGAAACATTCTGGTATAATAAATTTCTACTTGCGACAATTAAAATCCATCCAATTAAAATTGATTTCTTCTTATCATATTTATTTATATCTAAAGATGCTTGAGATTAATAAGTGGTTCAGTTAGTACATTAGACAAAAATTCATATGTAAATCACAATTAAAGAAGGTAAAATTTTTTAAGTGTAAAGAAAAGTCGAATTATTTAATATAGATTACAGACTACACATTAAATTGCAGTGCACGTTAGCGCAGAAACTATCCGGAAGTCAAGGTCTTCAACGAGATCGTTTACCTTTACCTATCTGTAGGTTTGTGAAGCCGTGAGAGTAACAGGATTGTAGTGTTTCACACAATCAACTAAAGGCCATGAAAAGGATTAATACGTTCATTGATGCAAAGGAACGAAGATCTGTAACTAAACAAAAAGATGATAGTAGAAATGCATATGTAGTATTATATTATTATAAATTGTAAAGTTTTAAAATATCTTATATAAAATTAAATAAATTTTTTAATTATTTTCGTATTTAATATATAAAATAAAATACAACGATATTCTAAGAATCGAATTATGTTGAAAATTGATTTTGAGGTTAATATTATGTGTCTCATGCTACATATACGCATTAAATAAAGCCTTCGCGAAATTGTTCTCGCAATAAAAGCCACGGAATTTCTTGATTACGGTCGGAAGAAGCACGAGCCGCGACTGGAATGCAATATGCGCCCCCTGGCATTCGATAATCAAGATATTTTCTCAAAGTTTTGGCATTTTTTTTTCTTCCCTTTCTACAAAATTCTCCTAACAGAACAAATAGCATATATTCAAACATAATCATAAAATTATTATTACAATTGAGTTTCATATCCATTTTAAAATGAAGTCTTATTTCCAAGAATTTTAATAACGGAAGATCACTTATCACTTAAATTTTAAATGATTTTATGACCTTAATCAGTATGATTTCTCATTTATTGGAAATAGATAACCTAGATAATCCACTTTTAAGTAAATGAAGTTAAAATAAAATGAAGACAGAAGAAGATGAATATACATAGATATAAATATTACACTACTAAAATTTGAACAAAAATATTCCATTAAAATGATAAGAAATTATATTTAATCAAAATATGTGATTAAAGATTTATTCATTCTGTATATCAGAATCAGTCGTTCTTTTTAAATTTAAAATTCATATTTTGAACCTTGAGTTTATAAAAAATACGAAATTGAAGTAAATTAATGATTACACGTACCTTTATTTGTATAATTTAGTCAATCAATTATTACTTATATTTTTATTATAATTCTTCCAAGGTATGAACACCATTTTAAAGCGCCATTCACTACTGCACATGCGCATGTATTACAAACTGTATTACGAATAGTATATATAAATTTTATAGTATTAGAACAATTTAATGATTTATACAAATATTTTTTATATTTTTCACATTTTTTATTCATTAAAAACTATCACGCTTTTTATTTGCTTTTACTTAATAAAAGAAATAATTTTATTACGATGTTACCTCTGCGCATGAGCGCCGCAGAGAATCGGCGGCAAAGCAGTATTATACGAAGTCTTCGTCGTTTCGGATCGTTTAGAATCTGTTAGTAGAAATCAGCGATAAGAAAGTGAAGGATCATGAAAATGTCTATGAAACCAGTTCATAGTTAAGCAACTTAAAATCAAACACAAGAGATTCTTCAGTGAGAAGGATCGTTGTTCTTAAAGTATAAAATGTTACTGAAAATTTATTTATTAATTTTGTTTGTAATTTTAAAAAATGGATCGTGCTTATCCTGGCACAACCATCACCAAATTAGACGAGATGACCCAGACAAAAAAGACGTCCATACAGTTCCACTTGGCTCAGGAGCTACTTTTTATTGGAGGTATATTTTTAAAGGGGGTTTATTCTTTTGAAGATATTAAAAAGTAGTGCTTTGAAAAATAATGGAAAAATTAAAATATAATTTCTAGGGTTGATTTTATGAGCGAAATAATAATCGCAGAAGTTCACTACATAGGTGTTGACAATACTTGGTTTGCCATCGGTTTTTCAAATTATGGAGAACTTAAACCTGCTGATTATTGCATTTTGTGGATCGATTGGCACCGTCAAATTCAATTACAGGTATTTGCGATACATATTATATGGAGAAGGAGAGGAAATATAACGAAATTCACTTTTTCTAAGAAATTCGATACTTGCGATGACAGGGACTACGTTATGGAGGTTTATAAACTTATTTTTTATAATTAATCGTTTATTTATTATTTTCTAAGACAAAATAATACTTAATAAATTGTAGAGAGGAACCACACATTTAGTATGGTTAAAAGGTATGGGACCGCTTTCATCTTTGGCCGGCTTGCAAGTATCAGACGCAGAATCTTCTGGCATGTCCAGAACAGAATTAATCAGAGTGCTTCACAAAAAACCAACATTTCCATCAAACTCTTGGCAATTGGAATTATTAGCTGACCAAGTGAATGTGCCAAACAAGGAAACAACTTACTGGTGTCAAGTGCATAAATTACCACCCATTTTGTCTCAGAAGTAAGTTATCTTGTTTCAATAAAATTTGTTAAGATTAATCATTTTTTTTATCGAACTATTATTTCTAGACATCATATTCTGCAGTTTGGTCCAGTTATACAAACGGGGAACGAACATTTGGTTCACCATATGGAGGTTTTCCACTGCGCTGGACCAATAGATTTAGAAATTCCTATGTACGCTGGTCGTTGCGATGGAGCTGACAGACCCGAAAAAACTCAAGTGTGTTAACTTTCTTAAACATAATAAAAAGACGATTTATGTAATTTTTAAATTATCAACTCATATTTTCTAATTATTTTAATAATTACTAGTTATAATTGTAATAACTTTAGTTATAATTGCAATGTTTCATAGCTTTTTGTTATTTCTTATTAAAATCATCGATATAATATTTAGAAAAATTTACTATGTTGTAAGTTATAATTATTTAAAATAGTCTCCATCTCTACCTTCAAAACAAAATTCAACACTTTTTATATGAACAATGCTTTAAAAGCATTTTATTTTTTATCTTTTTCCTTAGATATGTAAAAAAGTTTTAGCAGCATGGGCAATGGGAGCAGATGCTTTCATCTATCCAGAAGAAGCTGGTCTTTCAATTGGTGGTCAAAATTTTAATCCTTATGTCATGTTGGAGGTTCACTACAATAATCCCGAACTTCAAGATGGAAATGTCGATTCTTCCGGAATTCGGTTTATCCTTACGAAGAGTCTCCGGAAGTATGATGCAGGTGTAATTGAATTGGGCTTAGAATATACCGATAAAATGGCAATCCCTCCACAACAAGTAATAATTCATTGTAAATATAGTTTAAAAAAATAATTATTACAATGCAATAAAAATCAAAGTCAATAACAAAACTGTTGCAGGAAGCCTTTATTTTATCAGGACATTGTATACAAGAATGTACAGGTGTTGGTCTCCCACAACATGGTATTCATATTTTCGCATCTCAACTTCACACACATTTAACAGGAGTAAAAGTTATCACTCGTCATATTAGAGATGGGGAAGAGTTGCCTCTATTAAATTATGACAACCATTATTCGACTCACTTCCAAGAAATTCGACTTTTACCAAAACCTGTTACCATTTTGCCTGTAAGAATTAAAATCTAATACTTTATCTATTTTATGTATACTTGTAAAACATTTTTATGTAAATTAATTGCAGGGAGATTCGTTAATAACAACCTGCACGTACAATACAATGGATAGAGAGAATATTACTCTTGGTGGATTTGCCATTTCTGATGAAATGTGTGTGAATTATATTCACTATTATCCAAATGCGCGACTAGAGGTATGAAATATTAATATTTTTTTATTAAGATTTATAATGAAGAAGCAATTATTGTTTCTCAGGTTTGCAAAAGTGCTATTAGCGATGATGCACTAAAAACTTATTTTCGATATATGAGAGAATGGGAAAATCAACCAATTAGCATGGATAATGGAATTTCTTCAAATTATAAAAGCATCGAGTGGACCAAAATTCGTGTACAAGCTTTGCATGATCTATATGAAGCTGCACCATTAGGTTCATAATTATTTAGTTTATTTTTAGATTAAGAGTTTTAAGGTATGTCTGATATTTTAATTGAAAATTTTTAATTACAATCAGGAATGCAATGTAATGGTTCTGATGGATCACGACTTCCTGGACTATGGAATAACATAGCAGCTACACCAGTTAAACTACCCTTACCTCCACCAGCTCGTAATTGTCCAGATCTATCGATGAAACCAGAAATAATAAATACTATGTGAAATTCTTTTACGTTATATAGTGCTATTTTCAAAAACATTAACGAAATCAAAATTCATATCTACGGATAAAACATAAATTTGAAAATTAATGTAATATAAACGAAATGTACTAAAATATAATCCATATAAATTTACAATAGTTTCTATGAATCTTTAAAATTATCTGCTTACTTTCCACTTAAATCCATCATAAAAATATATAGTTCTTGAAAATTAAATAATAATTTGTATTACAATACAATGTGCTCAAACTTAAAGTAATACTTTATATAAAGGAGGTAAAAAAGAAAAGAAATTAAAAGAGTACTGAAAATCATTTTTTGGGATAACGATAAACATTATCGATATAAAAGTTTATAAACCTCCAGTATATTTATGCATTTTAAGGGTTCCTTTTTGGCAGTACATTGTCTTGTTGCAAGTAAGCTAGCTTAATCGAATGTTCGTTTAATAATAATAATAATAAATCGCAATAGCTGAAACTTTGTCTTTACAAATTTCACGAATGTACAAAAGAGAAACGCGTCTTAACGCTAAATGTAATATAAAAATTAAAGATATCCAATTATTTACGATATAATACACATGGGTAGGTTACACATACATACATACATCATACATACATACATGCATGCATGCATACATACATACATACATACATACGTACATACATACATACATACATACATCAAACATACACACGCAGGCACATGATAGTTGCCTTGTTCGCTCATCAAGTACAAAGATCACTTCCAAAAAAGTAATATAATGTAATTTTTTGTTTTCTCCTTCTTGCAATTTATTCTTTTGTTTTTCCTCTTTTTTTGTTTCATTCAATATTTATATATGATTCTATTTATTTATCGAACACTCGTTAGACTTGTCTTTTGACCTTGATTATAAAGTAGCTCACAAACGTCCTAGCGTGTAATGCAGAATTCTATCGAGTATTAAATTTGTACTGCCAAATGTGCTTCTCTTTATTTCAACCCTTTGAAGTTTCATACATTTGAAAAAAAGAGTCGGTCGATTTCCTTTTTTTATAAAGAATAATTATTTTAAAAATCTAGTAGATACTGAGATACAAAGTTGATTAATTGCTTTATGTAATAATAACTTAGCTATCCAATAGATAATAACAATAAAATTTTGTATAGAAATTTGCAAAATGATTTTAATTCACAATATTTCAAAGGGTCAATTATGGTTGTCTATTGAAGGTATGAGAGAGAATCTTTCTCTTTGGTGCTTAATTAAGCTGTACTTAGACTTTAAAAACATTTATCGCAAAAAAAAAAAATTATAAAAATAGCTGCTCTAAAAATGAAATTAAAATAGTCTCTGTATCTTAGACAATATATATATATATATATATATATA
>NW_016909145.1:835549-850323 GCF_001483705.2 Eufriesea mexicana | reverse complement strand
GATGATGATGATGATGATGATGATGGTGGTGATAATGATAATAATAATATATTTTAAGTTTAAATATATAAAGTATTTTTTTAATTTATCAAAGGGTTAGAAGAATATGTTTTCCTTCTAAACAGCTTTTTTTTTAATTTTTTAAACAAGTTTCTAAGCTACTGAAGTTATGAAAGTTATTATTATACATAGCAGCTTAAATAAAAGACAATCATGAGTCTAACCACAGCTTAAATATTGAAAACTCAATTTTAGATTACTTCACAATATTCCTTATCAAAATTCGAGAACGCAGTTTTGTTTCAAAATATCCTTATAAAGAATAGGATTAGCGAGGAAATTTGGCTTCCGTAGAAAACATAAATATCAAATGACAAATTGAAATACGGCCAGTACATTTCGCATATACTATTAGAAGCTTTGACTTGCACATATCGAGAAATGTGCTTCCTGAAACATTTAGGAACGTGATTGTTTTGAATACGTGGACATTCTTGTGGACATATGCATAAAAAAATTTAGATTCTCTGCTAGGAACACACCCCATTGGAAAAAGTACTTATTTTCTAAAGCGTGGATGCGTTAACGACTGAACTTCCATATTCATGTTCTCTCTCATGGGAGAAATTTTTCCTTCAACATAGCTTTTTTATTTTTTGGAAATGTTTTACGTGCAATCATCACGTAACAAGAGATCGTGGCTAGGACTTCGTGGGTATATAAGTATAAAATATATATTAAGGAGCTTAAAGTACAATATGTAATCCTTAAGTCCATTTTTCTACGTTATTTATATGCGTATCAATACAAAAGGAATTTCATTGATCAGGATTTTGTCAAAGCCTGTCTACCTATGCATCTAATTCAGCGTTGTGTAAACGATACGTCACAAACCTAATAAAATATATATTATAAAAAATTGTTAATTTTACATTGCAGCGTAAGTTGCTGCGAGCTTGATTTTCAATAAAACTCGCGTAAAGCAGCTGACGCTACAATATATCAACAAGAACCTCTCGACTAGAGTGACTGATTGTTCTGTTGCATATGTATCTGCAAAAAACAATAAAGTATACCGGCCTGTGCCATTACGTCCACAGTCCCTGCAGCTAACGGATCCCGACTTTTTGCGTCAGATCGCGAGTTCGTGCCAGGACGCAGAAGCGTTGGTCCGAACACCGTTGCTAAATTGTGCAAGGACATTTTATTTTGAGCCTCGTGTTTATTAACTCGTATCAAATGAGCAAGTAGAAAGTCGATAACTGCCTTATTTACGACTGGCAGACTTTCATATACTCTTCTAAGAGCAGCACCTTTTGATAACTCGCCACTTTGGAAAGCTTCTAAAAATGCCGGATAAAGAGCATCCGTGAAAAGAGCTTCCGGCATTTCGCGAAGATATAACTTGAGCACGCCCGTTACCGAGTGAACGTCAACCTAGAAATGTAAAAGTAATAAATCCATATTAATAGAATTAATATTATTCGTTAGTCTTTGAATAATAAGTTCTTTAAAAAGAAAAAGAATTTTATCTTATCATATTGTGTAGTATAATAAATACCTCCTTAAGCAACTGTTCTGCCTCATACGAATTGCTTTCGAATGATTTACGCAATTTTGTTAAATCGGAAGCTGAGCCAGATACACGATATAAACCCACTTCTCCAACTCCTCTCTTCTCCACCTCTCTAACACAGGCTGTTATAATAAAAGGAACATCGCGCTTTTCACGTCTGTAGAAGAAACGTACATAAACATTTATTGTGAATTAGAAATGTGATGAAAATTCATATAATCATGAAACATACTTGCACACTTGTTGGATTTTAGCTCCAAATAAACCTTGAGGTTTAGCAGATGGTACCCGTCTTAATGTCACTTCACTTGGAACGAAACGAAGTGCTACGTCTAACGTAGCTGGTCCTAAATTTAATGATCTCTCTACTTGATCTGACTGAAGCCAAGATCTACTTAATCTTTGTATACATTTGCCTCGTAATACAGAACGTGTTCCACATTCTTCATACAATAAAATTCTAACATTTTGACTTCCCTCCAGTTCCACAACAAATGTTTCAACTTTAATAAATTAAAAATATTTAATTAAAAAGAATTTATTTGTTTAATTTTAGAATTATTTTTAATTAAAATAAAAACTGTACCCCAGGTTGGAGCTTGGCCTCTTGCAACTCGACTTCTTGCTCGTTTAAAATAATGTCCGTAACTATCGACTTCTACAATAATGTAAAGATCTCCCACTCTATCTAAACCTGGTGGAGTCAAACCAAGTAAAGTTAAATGAAGGTCGCCTAATAATAAACTTTCATCGCGTCCTGATCTCAGTAAATAACTTCCCATATCTGTTTGAAGATAAGTACGACAGGCTGTAACCCAAGCCTGTAATTCATACATTGATAAAGGTAGAGGTCCTGGAGGTTGTCCACCCTGAAAAATTATTATTTATCATTTATTTTTCTTCTGTCAAATTTATGTAATGATCTTTTTAAGTTATTGTTACTCGCACCCTTGTGTTGGATTTAAATAAAATGCATTATTAAGTATTTTTATATTTATTCGAAATCTGTAAATTACGCACCTTTGACTTATCTAGGTACATATGGGAACGCATTACCTGTTGCAATGCCTCCACCGCTTCAACCCATTGAGAACGTTCAAATTCACTGGATAGAAAGAATGTGTAAGAGTTTTGTACTCGATGCTGACTTTTATGCGCAACGCGTAATACTAAATTTGGGGATGCTAATACTAATTGAGCTTCAAGCTCAGCAAGCTTCTTCCTATTTTTTTCTGAACCTCTACCACCTAATCTAATACGTTTTTCATCATTTCGTTCTTCCCATAAAATCTGATCACGTACTGTACATGCTTGTGACCTAAATATGTAAATGTTAAAAAGGAAAAAATAATTTTCATAACATATAGATTCGTATTGGAAACAGATAATATATTTTTATACATACCTCAAAGCTACAACATTTGCTGGACTAGTCTCACGTGGTTCAACACCATCTTCTGTCACTACTGCCTCTGCCACTGGTACATACCACTTTAACTCAAATGTAAATTTATCTCTACCAGAAGCTTTATACTTTGCACAGGCGATTACATCATTAAAAAGGAAAAGATGTCTCAACTTTCTATGACCATCAGACAGTTCTACCACAAATGAGTTTTTCACTAATCTTCGTTGTGCTCTGTCATGACTCTAAAAACAATGTAAATTTACATAACACTAATGTAACTAAAAGTCTTAGAAACTATGATTATAATTTATTTACCGGAAACATTGATTTCGTCTGAATAATATTAAATTCGTCTAGGAAGTTTCTAGTCATAGCAAGAGCTTCTGAAAGTGGTGCATGATCTGCATGATTCACGGGTGTGTGCTTAAGAAGATCCTACAATCAATTGAACGCAAACTGTGATAAGATAAAATTTACGAAGTACATTTCCACATCATTTTATCAACTTATCCAATCAACATTCTATCCACAATATATTTATATATCAATATAGATTTAACTAATATAATGAAAACATAAACGATATGGTACTCACATGCAATACCAGTGCATTTTTTTGTACTCGAGCTACTGGCTTATGTAAAAGATCTTCAAGAGATAAACCTGGTCCTTTTGGAAATCCCCTAAGCCTTATGTCTCTTGTAATTTCACCGAACTGCGTCGAATGTGCAGAACACCTTCGCACGGTATCAGTAGCACGAGCATAATTATGTAAAAAAGCTCCATATAATCCTATGTTGCTAGCCATTACCTTCATTTGCAATTCGTAAAAGAGTGCACATCAATAAAATGATAGGATAAATTTTATAATATTGTTATGATAATATATTTAATTCTTACTTTAAATTGTTCACCTATAGTAGTTTTACTGTCCCATTTCTCTAATTTTTTTCTAAGACCATCCAAAAATGTCTGATGTAGTGCATGTAATTCGGGAATTTTATAAAACATCGTTCCAAATTCATCTTCAGATATAACAGGTTGTGATGTTGTTAATGTTGCCCTGATGGCTTTCATGTACTGAAAAAATAATATATCCTTTTAGTTAAAGTAATGTTATTTATATATATTATTTAAAGCGATAGATAAATCACATACTTGTAACATTACGTTTAAACATTCGACATAAATAGTTTCACTCTCTACCACTGAGTTTACGATACATTTAATCATAGATGTTCTATCATCTTCACGGTCTTTGCTTTTTTCCTGTCGACGAGGTGTAGTCGGTGTCGGCGATTCTAAGCTACCTTCACTTAGGCTTAAAGGTTCCGCATCACTACTACCTGTTTCATTATCGGTACTAAGAGCACGTAATAAAATTGGTGGTGCAGGACTTGCACCTTCCTCGTCCTCACTATCCATTGCCGCTCGATGTCTATAAAAAAACGAATACATTTATTCAGAAATATAAATATTATAATTTTAAAGACAATAATGTTTAAATGTAAATAACTTACTGTATAAAATAATCAATATTGACATAATTGCTCTGATTCCCTGGTGAATCTGGTAAGGAAGGTGGTCTCCTTGGTGGTGCTCTACTGCCATTATTGTTTCCAACAGGTGGGACACGTGCATCAATATATACATATTCTCCTGTTTGATCTAAAGCTACAGAATCATAATAAGGTTCTTCTTCTGATGCTTCTGCATCACCATCTTCTCCATCTTCATTAACTGCATTTTCTAAATCTGAATGTTAAATGTGAATAAAAATAAATTGAATATAATTATAAAAAAGCAATACAGAATACATACAATACCTTTTTCATCTTCCTCTTTAAGAGATTCTTCATTTTTGTCTTTCTTTGAACTTCCTGTCACTTCAATTACAGTGATATAATTACTTGGCACATCTGGGTCACTGTTTCTTCTAAGTTCAGGCACTTTATCAGGACTCCTTGGTATTTCACTTTTGGGTCTTTTGCTTGTACTAAGAGTAGAACTCAGTTCAGAAACACACTTATCCTGGAATTTACTTATATCTTCGCATACAGGAAGAGGTGGAGCTGATGATTCCACATGTTGAATATGAGATGAACTTGTACAATCAGTCAAATTATTCTCTGTTGTTTGACAAATATGCTGATTTTGAGATTCTGTAGGCTGTTGTTTCTCAGGTGTTGTTGCAGCATTATTATTAGCTAATTGTTTATGACGTTCAACATCAGCTAATAATCTCTCTAAATATTCAACATAAAATTCTTCTTTTTCAAGTTCTTCTCTCAAAGCAGTTACCTGTTAAAATAATAATAATTGTTTCTACTATTTTGTTTGTAATAACATTAATAAAAGTAAATAATGAGTAATTCATCTTTTTAACTTATGATATCAAAACTGAGATAAGCAGCAAGTGACGAATCAGTAACATTAAACCAAATGAGGAAACTCAATAATAAAATTTCATGTTCTTAATAAAGCAGTCAGTTAAATATATTTAATGATTTAATTTTCTTTCCAGGTATGAAATATGCACATATGGAATAATTTTTTATGATATTCTAAAATAAACAAATTTTTAATTAATTTTAAATTAATACATTGTACAAAAATACAATATTATATTAAAAATATGAGATATCGTTATATATAAATTAAGTTAATTTCCCAGTTAAGTAAGAAATTAATATGATGACTCATAGAATAAAGTTCCCAATGCTTCAATAAGGAGGAAAGTTTTATATAATAAGAGCTACAATTTTATTGAACAAACTTCTTTAAAATAAAAATTTCAATTAAATTTTCTAATAAAGAAATACTGATATAATTTAATTTTAATACATAATAGATATTAAGGTAATAGTATTATAAACATATAATACTTTTTTTATTAATTTAGTTTTCTTAATATTAAAAAACTTAGAATATAACATATACTAATTATAAATAATATATCATCTTTTATAATAAATTATTTAATTCAAAACATAGGAAACCATATTCTATAGTATACCATGTGTTTAATATTTATAATTTATGATTAAATAAATCTACAATAAAATAATGATCAAAATTGTTGAAAACTTCGTTTAAAAGAATCTTTTTTCCCTATTAGAAAATAATAATATTACTTTTAATTAGGCTTTTACCTTCTGTTTATGCTTGACTAGGTTGGCCCTGACGTCCTCTTCCCAGGCCGCCGGCAATGCGCTGTCCGGGAATCTTTGTACCCAGACACGCTGGAAATCCCCGAAAACGCTCATTACTCTACACCAGACCGTTTAAAAAGAGGACTCCTCGGGGACGTTGACGATCTTAAGCACGATTCAGACCGCTGTGTACATTGCACGGGCGCGGCGGTCGCGGCTCTCACCCGAATTCGTGTGATTATGATCTCGTTTCGACGCAGAGAAGTTATTAAGACGAACTTGTCACTGTAACGAGGCATAAGTCGTTCGTTTCGTTCGCGAACAATTTTCTTTCCTGGTACACGTTAAACCTATATCCAAGAAGTGACGAAACGAGCGTCATACAACCGCTGTCATCTTGTCGACATCTCCTACGTAGTTCACGATCCGATCCCCATGCCCTCTCCTATCATTTTGATGCCTCAGCTATATTCTGTTCGCGGACACTGCCCTTACACCCAGCAGGTGCGCTTCACGGATGATGATACTTTTCACGGTGCGCTTACGCAAAATAGAAATTCGTGTTTCTTACGAAACGCAGCAAAAATCTTGCATTTTTTCTCCTCTATTAAATAGAAATTATACTTATTTGATAATGTAATTGAATTAGTAATAATTTTTAATGTTAACTATCTTTTGAGGGACACGTATAACGTAATAATATATGGCAATAATTTTACATAATTATTTAGAACTATTGTTACGCAGATTCTAGAAAATATAAAAGTTGTCCTGCTTCTAAAAGTAGGATTATATTTAAGTTTATTTTAATATTATTATCAACGAAGATAACTATTTTAACTATTTTAAATTTAAGAATATCAAAAACAATTTTTGTTATAATACATCACATTTTATTATTGTATTTAAAAAATAATATATGCTACCTCCTTAAGTTAATTTTTAAACATATTCTCATTATTAATTTGAAATCAGGTAAAAAGAGGTGGAACTTTAAATTTTATTTCAAACTAAAATCTACGTGGTAACAAGTTTTTAAATAAATACTTAAACAAGTAGTTATTATTAATAGTAATTATAAATATTATGCTTGTAAATACCTTATCCAAATCATTAATATGCTCTACGATTGCTTCAATTATGTTCCTCAATCCTCTTCTATAATATATATCTACTAACTCTATAGAAATCATTATGACGCCACGGTGTGCGTATTTTAAACCAAAATCAAACAGCGGGACATTTAAAAAAATAATTCTGAAAAATAGTTAATTAATTATATTTACAAAACTATAAATTTAAACATCAAATTGTTTTAACATATACAGTATAATCGTAATCTAAATATATTTTGATGTCAAAAAATTATTAATTAAATTGAATTTTTTTTACTTACTTTTGCTAGTAGCTGTACGGGTGTAGCTGTCAACCTCGTTGGCAGTATAATTTAGAGGTTATATTTCTTTTAAAAAACTAGCGAATTTTCATTATTTTCTTCATTCATTTATAAAGATATCAAACATGGATGAGAGACAAGAAAGTCTAGTATTGCAAGAATTATTAAAACATATAAAATTAAAATCGATAAGCGGAATTTTATCATGTTTAGCACGGCTTCAAAACGATTCAAAGTGCTATAAGCAATTTGCCAAAAATGGAGGATTAAGCATTTTAGTAAATTTACTTCATTATCATAATACAAAAATACTGAATATGACTCTAAGTATTTTAGCAAATGCTTGTATGAATTCAGATGCAAGAGAAAAGGTACATGTATATTTATTCTCGTACATTTCTAAGATTAATTAATAAATTTTATCTGTTGAATAGGGTATCCTTTCTATACAGTTTGTTTATTCATAACAGCGTAATGTTCGTAACTTTAAATATGTTACTTGTTTTGTAGGTCAAAGGATCTAAAATAGTAAGTCGTGTAGTTACTATAATAAAGCATATCAAACTAGGAAATACTATACACTGCCGAGCTTGTAGACTCATTGGAAATTTATCTGAATGTAATTGGCATGCAAAATCATTATACGAAGCTGGAGCAATTCAAGCTTTGGTTGATCTTTTACAATTAGATATATATATGCAAACTTACTTAATGGGCATCAGGGCTATAAGGTATTAAAAATATAATTTATATATCAATAATATTGTTATATCAAATAATAATTTTTATTAACTTATATATGTTTTTATAGAAATATTTGGAGCATGCATGAAGGTAGTAGAGAAGAAATCTTAGAATCTGGAGTAATATTTAGAATTACAAGTTTATTAGTATTGGCAAAGGAACAATCAGAGACAAATGCAAAATATGTAACATTAATAGAAACCTGTTTGAAAGCAATGTGTGCTTTTTTGGCCACACTAGATCCTCGAGTTGGAGAACAATTACGAGGAGAAAAAGACATACAGGGTTACAAATGTATTGTACAATGCTGTGATATAAATAATAAAATGGCAATTAGATGTTTATACAATCTTTGCCAAATTGCAGAATGTCGTCCTATTTTAGGAAATTTTGGTGCTATTGAAAGTTCCATTGCTCTTATCAAAGATCAATTAGAATTGTCTAAAGAGACATTACTTAGTTTATGTCTGTTTTGTAGAGAAGCGATAAATCGTGCGAGGATTAGAATGGGATCGGGTTTAGAATTAATGTTATCTTTGTTAAAGGATACAAAATATGAAAAATATCATCCCATGTTATTACATGGTTTAGCACAATTTGTTTTTGATAGTCCAAGTATTACAATAATGATAAAGAACGGTGTACTTGATGTCATAGTTGCTAAATTAAAAAAAATGGTAACTGAAATAATATCCAATAAGGAAGCTAATGTTTCAAGGAAAAGGGAAAATGATTCTCCTCCAAGTAAACAAACAGAATTAAAATGCAATAGGACAAATTTAGGACGGTACGTTTGCAATGTTGTTTTTAATTTAATATTATAGAAAATATAAAATCAGAATTTTTTATTTACAGATTTAGTTCAGATTATTACCGAAATGATTGGAGTCCAGGCAGTGCTACTAGCGTGTCGTCTTCACCTCCTAGTACACCACCATTACCTTTTTATGATTCTATTGAAAACGACGAAAGTACTGAAGATAATTACAGTCCAATTTGTAGTGATACGGAGATAATGGATAACGATGATGGTAAATTTATCCATATATTTTATAATAATTCTCACAAAATTAATTGAAAACAGTAACTCATACTTATTTTTTTAGAACCGCAAGAAGAAGTAGAATCATTAAAAAGTTGTAAATCAATAACTATAGATGTAGAAGAATCTCAAAATTTAGAAAAGGGAAATAAATCGAATGGTTGGGAATATGCATCTATGTGTCCACTAATATTATTAAATAGATTGAGTTGCTCAAATGATCCAGTTGAACAATTGGCTGATCCCGCGACTATTGAAGCATTATCAGCCTACATCAGACACACTAAGCATCCAAGAGCGTCTAGAATTTTAACTACAATCATACGGCAAGTAAAAAATATCTCATTTTATAACTAAAGCTTATGTTATTTAACACAAATTTTTTTTATATAGTAATGGAGCATATTTAATACCTTTGTTAAAACAAGGCTTCGTTTTTGAAGCTCAAACATTATACGGTTCTGAACAGTACACTAGAGAGTTGTGTGCACTAGCAGAAACTGATGGAGCAATAGGTGAACTTACATCTATATTACTTCGCGGAGAAGAAGCTCATAAATTAGTTATTGCAGTTTCGATACCATTCCTGGTGAAATCACGACACATTCTAAAATCGCTGTTGAACAATCATGGTGGTCTTCGATTAATATTTAATGTTTTGTCTGACCAACAACATAATCTCCACGAAAATGCTATTTGGTCAATTTGTCGACTAGCAAATACATTGGAAATCCAACCTGAGATTATAGAAAAGTGTCAAAACACAGACATCACTTCAACTGATTTTCCAAGAGTATATGATAATCATCCAAAACCTGCAACAGTTACGTTTGAACTAGACGATGGTACAACCATCGACGCTTGTAGACAAACACTCTGTCAAAAATCGGACGTCTTTTCCGCGATGCTTGAGGGAAATTTTTCAGAATCCGGAAGAAAACGTGTAAAACTACGAAATACATCGAAAGAAGGTCTTAATACATTATTGTTAGCTGCAAATGGAGCGACTTTTGAAAATAGAACTATCGAGTCTTTATTAGATGCTGTACTGTTGGCTGATAAATTTCTTATGGCAGATATATCAGATATTCTTACGGAAAGTTCTATTTCTAAATTGAATTACAAAAATTTCAGTAGAGCTTGGAATTGGGCGAGAGTGAATTCATGCCACGAACTGAAAACCTGTTGTGTAAAAAGATTTTTAACAGCTTCAATGACAAAGTCTGAAAGAGCCCAAGCATTTCAAGATTTTTCTAGCAGCGGAAGTTTTCATGAATTTCTGGACGATGTAAGAAAAGTCATTAATTGCGTTTTGTGCCAACGTTAATAAGAAATTAATTTTGCATAATTGTGATATTTGATAGAGACGACATAAACGGCTATTTCAACTATTTAGTTGATGTTCTCTAAATAGGATGCACTTAATGAAACTTTTATATAGTTACAAATTTTATTCATTCTGTACCTTGATTATGATTATTGTGTATATATTTTAAAACGTGAAATTTATATATATATATATAAATAAATATATATAAATTTCACGTTTATAAACAATTTATAGGTGTCATTTAATTAGAAATATATATATTTAAATGCTGATAATTATAATGTAAATAATCAACCTACACATGCACTCACGCGCAATACACACGTGCGTGCCTGTGAGTATGCGCGTGTGTGTATGTATGTATGTATAATGGCGAAAATATTTGAATCTTAGTTTCTTGAGTATAATTGTATACAGATAAGATATTATTGCTTCAAAACAAACGAATAAAAACATAAACAGTAAAAGATATACTTTCCTGCTCTTAAATGTTATTTCGTATTGTTACATTAGCTACTGGTTTCTCTCCATCAACTTTAATTTTATCGACTCTGATGGTACAGAAATCAAATGTAAAATTAATTTTACTTGGTCCTTATTTATACAATCTATTTTGAATGATTTAACAAGCTGCAATTTTTAACATAAAAATATATAAATTCATTAATTTTTACACTATATTAATTTAATTACTCGCGTACCTCTGCTAATGCAAGCGATATTTGTATTTCTGCTAATTTTCGACCAATGCAACTTCTAGCACCTAAAGCAAATGGTAAACTTGCATGTGGATGCACTACACCTTGATAAGTACCTTTTTCTGTCCTAATCCATCTTTCTGGAAGAAACTCATTTGGTTGCGAAAAATTCGCAGTATCGCGACCGCTTGAATAAAGTGATAATACAAGTAATTCCTGTAATAAAATGTCATGCAATTTAAAAAATTTTTTTCAGCGTTTTATCGATATGTTTATGTGAATGCTATGTAGTATAAATTCATTTACCCCTTTTGGAACAAAGTAATTACCAATCACATTGTCTTCTGGTAAATATCTAGATATAAATGGAGCTATAGGATATAATCGAAGAGATTCTTTGATTATACCTTTTAACAAAGGTATTTGTAATAAATCTCTTTGAGGAAGATCTTTTAAGTTCTCAAATAATTCTTCTTGTTTTTCAGGATGATTACACAATAGCAACAATATCCACTGCAAAGTGGTCGCTGTCTAAGCATAAAGTACAGAATTATCTTCTCAGTATTAAGAAACAAACATAATAAATAACAATTATTATTATAATTTATACAAATATGTAGTTCTCAAAATTCAATTTTAATTTTGAATATTTATTCAATTTTCTTCTTTTCATTTTAAAATTGATTAAAAAATTTGTATTCAAATTTGTATTTTCTTGATTAAATAGATGTACTTGATCTAACCGTATCACCAGCTGCTAAGATGAAGTCGGTAACAATGCAGATTACATCTTCCGGTTTAATGCCTTCATCCATCATTTTCTTCATCAAACCATTACCACCCAATTTAGTCATTTCCGGTACCAGAAGTCGAACAATTTCGAAAGCTGTATCTGCAGATGTAACAAATTTCTTCCAAACAGGTAGGTGTAGGTTCATAGCTAATTTAGCTGGTATTATGGATAATTTAGCCGAGTATTCGAATATTTTCTGCAGCGTTTCCGCTAATACTTCAAAGTCTCGAGATAAATATTGCTTGTAAGAGTGCCAACATGATCCCATCAACGTGGCCATCATTGCTGTAAAATGAAAATGGACTTCTATGAACACGTTTTACTTTTACATCCTCTAATATTAAAATAAATTATTTTTACCTTCGATAGACCATTGATAAAGTTGAATCTGTAAATTTGTTATGATAGAATCAGTCTTAATCTGATTTTGCCACTTTTGTCTAAGTTCCATTGCTACCTCTTGACACGGTTCAATCATTAAATTAGTTGGATCCGGTATTAACATCACTTTGTTTAAAATTTTCCGAAAATGTATCCATTCATCGCCATTCCTGTCAACAAAGAAAAGTATGTTCCATAATTTAGGAAAAAAAATTTGAATTCTTTTTCATTTTCTTTATTTACTATTTATATTTTTTCAAAAAAGAAAAGCACTTAAAGTTACTATACATGAACAGTAAACCGCGACGACATTTCCGTATTTGGTTGTAAAGTGTCCAAGCTTCCGGTAAGAAGTGTTTTGGTGTTGAACCTTCTAGTCGAAAGATTCTACGAAATTCGTGGGTTGAGTTTACAAAAACTGCAGTAGTTGGTCCTATCCGTTCTCTATAAACGGGACCTAATTCCCTGTGCCTTCTGTCAACATATTCGTGTTGCCTTTTTGGACCGCCAGAAAGAATAAATGAGAAAAGGGTTCCAACCACGGGAACTCCTCGAGGTTCTGGTGCTTCCTGTAATATACTTCCGGTCTCTGTTGCTGCTACAATACCATAATTTCTGTCGCGCAATTTCTCTGTGATTTCTACTTTCGATCGATTCGCGCCATCTGTAGATTTCGAGATATCGGACAAATCATCGATTCTTGATGCCTGTGACGCGCCTGCGTAACCGCAACCAGGCACATAATATTTTAACGCGGTAACACTGTTACAAACGTTTATAGATTTATCACTTTTAAAAATATTTTGTGTAACATTCATCTTCATAATGCGCAAATGATTCTTCCTTATCAAGCGTTAACGCGAATGTAAGTGATAAATATAGAACACCGATAATATGATCCGGTATTATTTTACATCGAATGCATGTTATAGGACACGTATTAAATTTGAAACTTCCATTTTGCAGACGAATCGATTATTTTTAGTCGCAGACATGACTTCACTGGAAAATAACTCGTTTATACTAGTATTATTTTGCTTTCTCTAGTATCATGCTTGATAACTTCACTCCAATTCGATGATGACGTTGATGACAGTTCAAAGTGATGATAGTATCTTTTTTATGATCATGGTATTAATACATATGTCTCTTGTAATAATGTAACCAATTGCAATTCTTTTATAGTAAATACAATGATAGTTTATAAACGTCAAATGGGAACTTTGAAATACTCTACATTCACTACAACAATTGTTGCGGTTTCCGGTCGTAACCGGAAGTAGACACGGTAACGGAAACTATTGGATTATAAAAAAGCTGGAATCCACGGAAAATACGTAAGTTACACCGATTACAAAACACTGGTACACACGTGAAGAAGAAGATCGAATACCGTTTACTATGCCGTTATCTAGAAGCCGTTTACCCCTCCGCTGCAGGTTTCCACTTTCTTCCACGAGAATTCCTTCGCTTCGTGATTCACTACATTCTTATTTTCACCGATTACAGTGGCGTCGAGATTAACATAATTGCGAGCGATTAATGTAAATTACCATTCGTAATACTTCATCGGTTGTCTTATTATTATTTCAATAATTATTGCCAATTATTTCGTATGATATAGATCGCATGTGTTCAACTGATTGTGATTTCATGATATCAAGACGACGCTAGTATTAGAGAAATAATAAACGTACATATATATTGTACTCTGTCAAACATACGAAGAATAGTGTTGTTCTTGAAGTGTACTTCTAAGTCTTACACATATATATATATATAGTCATTAGTTTATAATTACAGCAATAACTATAATGACGTGTAATTAAGAAATCGAAATTTATTTTACAGATAAAATCAAATATTAATGTACTGCAATGCAAAAATAGTAGATAGGTAAAAAAACCTTGATTTATTATACAATAATTTCTCTATATATACAACACTGATATTAATTTTACTCTTTGTAAATTTACTAGTATTAGATTCAATCGTTTAAACCTTTCTATAAATATTTTGTCGCACTTATCATATACATATATTTTTTATTTTTATATAGATTAATTTATTAAAACCGTTTAGAATAGAATTGAAATATTTCAATTATTTATTGAATGGCACTGAATGCATCAGCTTATTAATTGTTGGCAAACACTATTATTTTCTCACGAACTGATCGTGGCTATCCCCGAGTCCATGACGCCCGACTACTGCACACTGTTTAACAGTTTCGAAGATATTTAAATCTCCTGCT
>NW_016909145.1:797283-835198 GCF_001483705.2 Eufriesea mexicana | reverse complement strand
CATGGAGTGGGGACCACGTGCGAGGTTCCAAGAATAAAGGATTATGAGCTATATAAAATTTCATTCAAGCACAAGAACAAGTTTAACACTACTAATATATTATATTATACATGTTTCACAACTATGATTGCCTACTCTTAGCTAGAACTATTATAGCACATCTGATTTTAATTGTCGAAAATAAGTAAAATAAGTAAGTAATAATTTTTTATATATTCAATGGAATATATTGTAAATATTAGTGAAATGTATAGTTTCTAAAATGTTTAATTCACGAGTTGATTCGTCGTGAAATATTAGTTTCAAATTCCTTTTATTTTTTCTCGTTAAGAAATATTTATTAATTTATCATTAAAAATTATTCATAGTTTTATTTATAATATTTATGGTATTTTGAGTCTTCAAAAACAAAATTGAAGACATTTTTCCAGTAAACATTCAAGATCTTAATTGATATGAAAATCTGATTCTTTGTCGTTTCACATATGTAAAAGACTTTCTTAGACAGTATACACTAGGTTTCAATATACCTAAGTGTATAAACAAAAGTAATTTACATAGATAAGAAGAAAAACTGAGTAGAATAAAGTCTGAAGACTTTGTACAAGACGATAGCATTTATAAATAATGCAGCCGATATCTCCCATCTGGACGGAATATCTACTTTTGAATACCACAGTGAAATCATTCTGCTAAGAAAAAAGCCTACTGATAAAATCCAGGGATACCTTTAGCTTATTCTAAATAATGCATTCAAGTCTGCTAGCCTCTCGTTTCGTATTCTTCATAAAAAAAAGGTGATTTTGGCACAGATAATATACTAGATAAGAATCAACTTCCAGTTATATATATATAGTTTAGTTACATACAGTCTTATATATAAATATACATAAATCAGAAAGACACAAATAAAAACAGATCAAAGTATCCAAAGAAAATGCATATTATCGAATGTTGTGCATTCAATGATGGAAGAAGGTACGGCTCCGCAGGTGACGTTTTCCACACATTGGGCCAAGAGCTCGACGCTGACCAAGTAGCGAAATGGATTGTGATGGTTGAATGTAAAGGAACATGTTTACCAGAGAATGCAAAGCACTTTTGTCTTCGCAGATCGGTGGAGCTGTCTGGTCAACGACCGTGAAAAAATTCGCGTGTTCAACGATACAACAGGACGCAGGTTAAATTAACCGGCTGTATTGTACTGTTCGGAAATGGCGATTCCAACGATAGTTTGCGTGAACAGTAACCCGACCAGTTGACACGTGAATACGTGAAACACGGTTTGAATTAATAATTACGAATTACGACACTGAAAATACAGATAGCAACGTGAATAAGTAAACGTCACAAATTCGTAGAATATGGAAAAATTTCCTGTTATCAAACTCTTGCGTTATCGTTAGCTTTAAATTGTAGTAAGAATTAAATACTAAAAAATTAATATTTCCCAACATTTTTAGCAAATGTTATTCCTAATGAAATAGGATAATAAAAATGTGTATTTCTTCCTATTATACACTTGCAGCTTAAATTGAATGCACATTATGTACAGAGTAATTAAATCATTACATTGTTAAATGTTTAGAATTAAATATTACTTTCTGGTATTATATTGATTTATTACACTTCTTAATTATTGATATTGACAAAAGTATATCAGTTTTATCATCATAGTAACTTAATTTACGCAATTCCCCTCATAGTTACATTTAAATTACATGTTACATATATATTAAATACATACAAAATAAAATGTAGTATAACTAAGGGACATAAAATGGAAAGTTATTATCAGTTGAATTATGTAAGTTGGATGTTGCTATTTCATTTAATTTCATTGAGAAATGATTCAAATATATTTTATCACACTTAATAATAATCACAATTATATGCGTGACATATTATTTCATAAAAATAAAATAATCAGTTGTTTAATTAATCAAACGAAAATAAAAAGCTTAATTAAAATGTAAAGAATAAAAATTTTATTATTTTGATGTGTATAATTAAAACTTCTTCTATTTCCTATTTATAGAAACCAATGAGTATTGGTAAAATTATTGTTTAAAAATTTAATTTAATTTGCGAAAATCTAAAAGAAGCTCTTTAAAATACTTTTACAAAGGAATAAAAAATGTCATACAAATTAGATCGTTATATTAGAAATATACTGTTATATAAATTTTAATATTAAATAAAATTCTAGTTGAATGCAATGCTAAAGTTCAATTTTTTTTTATAAATATTCAAAATACATTCTTATTATATGTCGAGTCTAGAGACTAGAATAATCAAAAAACGACATTAAGAATACTGTCGTTAGATACACGAGGAAGTGTTTAGCTATAGGAGCAAGGCAAACCATTGCATACCTGAATTTTGAGTAAATTGTTGACCATCGTCACTTTTTCTGCTACGATGGATACTGATGTTGAGTCCTGTTTAAAAGACTGGAACGATCTAACACAAGATTACAAGGAATTAGAAGTAAGATAATTTTTTGTTAATCCTGGGTTATGATGTCGGTGGTTAACACGTTGGACCATTTTTTGTGAGGTTAAGTGTATTTTTTATTTATCCATACTCAACAACCGGTACATGAAAAATTTTCTATATCTTATGTTACGAACTTTAAATGTTCTTTTTTGAAGCATATTCTTACGAATAATTTAAAATTCTATTGTGGAACATTTTTTTGTATGCTTTTCATTATTTATTATTTTATTAATGTATTTTTTACTAATATCCTTCCTTATTGTATAAATTGTTTAGAATATTATACAATCTTTAAATAACAGTATTTCAATTTTGTTAATAGGCATTGAACAAAGAATACCTGACAAAATTAGAAGAAGTAGGTGAACTTCAAGCAAAATGTTTAAAAGGAATTTCTCATCAAGTGTACAGAATGAGTGTAATATCAAAGTCACTTAAACAGTAAGTAATCAATTTTAGTACACATATATCTTTTAATAATTATTCCTAAAATAATTGGATATGTTCATTTAATCTTAGGTTACATGTAAGCGAAGCACAAAAAAGTTTAAGTAAAGAGATGTTTAAAAGAGAACAACAGTTACATGAGATAGAACAAACTTTACCAAAACCAAATGGTACATATCTGCAAATCATTTTAGGCAATGTTAATGTTTCCATACTAAACAAAAGTGATAAGTAAGAATTAATTTAATTACTATATATACATATTATATATAAGAATTAATCTATTATTAGAAACTTATCCAAAAGAAGCTATATGAAATGTACATTAATGCAATTCATTTATTTTGCAGGTTCAAGTATAAAGATGAATATGAAAAATTTAAATTAATCTTATCTGTAATTGGTTTTATTTTATCTGTATTAAATCTGGTAACCAATGTCAGGTAATATATTATTCATTTCATACTGAAACAGGAAAAGTTCATTCATGATTAGTTTCTATTTGTAATATATGTTACAGAACCTTGGAACTTAGTTTCATGTTCCTTTTAGTCTGGTATTATTGTACATTGACAATACGAGAAAGTATATTAAAGGTAAATGGATCAAGGATAAAAGGTTGGTGGAGATTTCACCACTTTTTTTCAACTGTAGTATCTGGTGTATTATTAGTATGGCCTAATACAGGGCCATGGTATGCATTTAGACAACAATTTATGTGGTTCAATGCTTATATCAGTATGTTATTTATTCAAACTGATTCTATGACAAATTTTTCTTTTAACAACCGATATAAATTATATTTTATTTGTAGGTGTAGTACAATCTCTGCAATTTTGCTATCAACGGGGTGTTTTATATCGCTTGAAAGCATTAGGTGAAAGACACAATATGGACATTACTATTGAAGGTTTCCATTCGTGGATGTGGCGTGGATTATCATTTTTATTACCATTCCTTTTTGTTGGATATCTATTTCAATTATACAATGCATATGTCTTATACACATTAATATCCCATATAGAAGCGACATGGCACGTTTCAGTCCTCAGCTTAATGTTCTTAGTGTTATTCCTAGGTAATACAATAACAACTATCATGGTAATTCGCCAAAAATTAAGAGAACGTGTAAAGTACCACTTTCCTGGAGTATTTTCTTCTAAGTCTGAACGTAAAAAGGAAGTAAATGGAGAAAAGGATGTAAAAGTTCAAAAATTTGAGTGAAACAAAATTAATAAGACTTTTTTAATGAGGCGAGTATGAAAAAAAGATTAATGAAATATAAAATAACTGTTTGGGAATAAGTAAAATACAAATGTTACGGGAAAAAGTAATAAAAACATGAAACTGAATCACATAGATTAACTTTGAATCAGGAAATACGAACAAGAAATAAACTAAGTATCACAAAATTCTTTCCCCCATGTATTGACATTTGTCTGTCATTATCATCAAGCACAAGACCTATCCAACATATTCTAGCTTGTTGTAATATAAAAATGAATTCTACAAAAACATTATTTTTGTAGATACTAATATAATATATTAAAGTTACATGTATTCACTATTAACTTTTTTTAAGTAAAATTAAAATGTAGATATTAATATATTGAAAAATTGTGTGAAAATTTATTTCAAAATTTGTCTATATTATAACTTCAAAGTAAATAATTGTTTAGTATGTTATATTTTATGCTTATGGATATAAATTTAGGTTGAAATTTTTAATTTACACTCTAGAAATATTAGTGATGTGTAAACAAACGTTGGTCATTTTTAAACACAATTACAATTTGTACATATATGAAGAAAAAGCAAAAAGAATGAAATGTAGCGGTTTCATGTGTATAATTGCATTCACATAGTGGTACATGCGTGCATGCACGCGCGTGTGTTTTGTGTATTATATACCATTATGATAATATTTATTCACGCACACAGCCGTATATTCAGTACTCACCTTACTAATAGTCATTTATATCATTTATGCATGACATTCAGTAAATTTGTGTAATATATATCCTATTTGTTCTTAATGTATTTATTAAATTATATCTGTAAATAAAATTTCATTCACTCAATAGTATATAAAATGACAAAGTTTCAATACTTATGCGTGAGTGCGTGCGTGCATGATTATGTATTGTGTTCGTCTTTTCATTGGCGTGTAAAAATGTGAAAAATTAACAGAATAAAATCGAATTTCTTATATCTAACAGTGTTTAATATAAAGAATTATATTGTTAAATAATTTCACTAAATTTCCGTAACTGCTTACTAATAGCAAGAATACTAACAAAATTTCAAATTTTATTAAAGAAAAATCTTTTACTTCTACAATTATGAATTGTTACATTTATGATACTTCAATTTATCTTAGTCATTGTTACTGATGTAGATAAGGATTCAACAAGCAAAGTTGGGTGTGTCGGTAATTTTCCTTCGAAATATTTACTGTACTGAAGAACATCAGTCATAATAGTAGTATCGCATTTTCTTATATTACTCTGTTATCCATATCAAGCGTTTGTTATAGATAATTAAATAATATTTTATTTTAAGTAAAATGCATGCAAAATGTTGGCCAGTCGCAGTAGCTGTCATTCATCCAAATATCGGAGGTTGGGCCGGAAGCTATTTTACTAAAAAAAATATTAAACCCTGGTATGAGGTAATTAAATCGATTAATCATTAAAATTATTGAAATTCAGTAATGTAATACAAAGTTTGAAAGTCTTAACCAATAAATTTATTATTAATAATTCAGTTATTGTATTTGTTAATTAAATTTTTTTATCTTTAATTTGATTCTTACCAATCACGAAAAAATTTAGTTTTAAGTCCATTGAATTTGTATGTTTTACTGTATGATATCAAATTAAAAGAAATCTTTATCTATAAAGTTACATATATTCAAATAATAGGAAAGAAATTTAAAGAATATTAATAAAATCATATATCATTTTTATATTAAGAGAAACTGACTTGTGTTTAATAAATTACAATGTACACCTCTGCTTTTGATCATTAATTGATTATATTAAACTTTTAAATAAAATTAATTTTAATAAAATAATAATATCTTGGGTGGTATTCAATAGTCTTTAAAAAGACCAACTTGGACTCCACCAAACTGGGCATTCGCACCAATATGGACAACCATTTATTGCACAATGGGATATTCTTCATATTTAGTATGGAGAGATGGTGGTGGTTTTAGAGAAGCAATAGTACCACTTTCTATTTATGGAACTAATTTAATATTAAATTGGTCTTGGACGCCATTATTTTTTGGACTACACAAAATAAAATGGGTATTTTGATAAAATTAAGCAAGCTATCATATTTTAATTATATTTCTAATTATCTTCTTTTTTTTTTTTTTAGGCTTTGTATGAAATTGTTTTATTGTGGGGAAGTACTGTAGCAATGGGTGTGGTATTTTACAATGTGAATTCACTTGCTGGATGTTTGACTGTTCCATACTTAGCATGGACTACTCTTGCTACAGCATTAAATTATGTAATTTACAGAGATAACAAACCAAGCATTGAAGTAGCTGCAGATGGAAAGAAAGAATAATTTAGTAAATAATACTAATGTAGCAAACAAAATTAACATAGATCACCTAATGAAAACAATGCTTTACTTCTTTTTCTTACAGTTATGGTATCACTATTATTTAATAAGAAATGTGCCTTGCATTGAACGCACAATGCTATTATTTTCATACTCTTTCATGGAGTAATCTACCCTATTCTGTGCAAGATCTAACAAACTTTACTATATATGTAATCTTAAATTTGCTTCTTTCTACAATGTCGCCTTTGTAGCGTGATCATAATGATCAATGAATTAACAGTTTTTTATACAGAATAGGGCAGAATATCTTACAGAAAAGAGGTATCGAGCACAGTACGGGGTTGGGCGGGACGCTGCACTCTGCTGCCATTTTTCACAAGCGCTATGTAGGATCGGTTGCATAAATGTAACCTTGCTGTTGAAGTACATATAAGCGTTTTTCAACAGCATCTTTATCTGAAATGAAATATACATACATAAATATAAATATATATATATAAATATTTTAACTTCAATATTGTGCCTAAACTAGGGAAATAGAAAAAAAGTAAAAATAAATTACATTTAATAAGAAGGGCTCTATCTTGACTGTGGCTGACATGCTGTGATAAAGAATGCAACAATATCTGTGCCGTGTGATACCGCTGAAAACATTCTGCAGGATTTCCAAACAATTCGTCAAGTGCCGCTGACTGACACTATCGAAAGAAAAGAATTCTTCATTAACCATAAAAAAAGAAAACAATAAATTAATCAAACACTTACCATTTGAATGGCATGATTATAAAGAATTTTATCCGCAGTAGCTCCTGTCTGATGAAGAAGCCCAGCACTATTGAGCTGTTTACATTCTGTGAGGCACGTTCTGAATTTTTCGTTCATTGTATTCACAACTAAAACAATCAAATTTTCATACTATCATACTGGATACATTGAAATTATTCGTGATTATACTAAACGAAAATTACCCTCTTTGACGCTAGCAGTTGGCTGTAATCTACCAGCCTTGAGTTGTTGTGTTGCAAGACTTAATCCAGAACTAAGCCACTGGAGAGCTCTAACAAGTAAAATTACTTGTTCTGCTCTTCTCCTCGTTGCAGCAGTACTTGCTTGTTCAATACCACCAATACCACCTAAAGGTCCTGCTCTTGTCCTTGCTACTTCACATACACATTCGCATAATGCAACAACAAAGTTTAACTTCGCTAATATTTCGTTGTGTTCTCGTTCCAAAAGCGTCTCCTCTGGGAGTTCGGGTGCAATGAACGTCAATGGTCGATCATCTGTTATTGTAGAATTCACTTCTGGCAGAAGATTTTGAAAACTACCCGCCTCTAAAATTTAACATAAACAAATATAAAAATATAAATTAATTTAACATAAAACACATGTCTTATGATAATAGAAACAATTTATATTTTTCTCTTGTGATATAAATTATATACCAGATATTTCAGGAAGAGTAACAGCCCTTGTACCAAAAGGAATAACTGGCGAATGCCTCAATGTGTTATTATTATCCTGAAATGCTCTTGACGTAGGAGAACCTAACACTGCTAGAGGTCCTGTTAATAATGGCGAAGATGCACTATTATTTCCAGTCGAACGTCGTAGCGGTGATGTTCCACTAGAAGTATGTGAATGCCTTGCAACAGGACTAACTTGCCATGTATTTGGTGGTGGAGGTGTCTCACTTAATCTGGAAATAATCATAGTTAAATAATATTATATATACTATAAATGAAATAACTTTTACCAATATAACACTTGTATACCTTCTACTGGGTGGTGTACCAATGACAAATTGAACACTAGGTGGACTAAGAGAGCCAATATCAGGAGCATGACTTCTATGTGTATCCACACTGCGTTTCATACTTATAGGTTGTGAACGAGGAACGACACTACTTCCTGATCTCATATTAGTAGAAGGAGATGACGGTTGTACGATACTTCTTTGAGACGGAACGGGAATTGGTTCCGAAATGGGAAGGAAGCATGGCCGTGGTGGACTTATCGCTTCTCTACTAGTTTGCTTGATATACCTAATCAATTAATAACAATATCACATATATAATAAATATAAATCTTTTGTAAAATATTATTAAAATTACGTACTTTACTTGCTGAGAGTTTGGATTATTGTCTGTGTCACTGCTGAGATCACTTGGCACAAGCACAAAGTCATCCTCAGGACTGGAACACGGACTCGTTGTTTCCGGTTCTGATATAGTAACAGCCGGACCTCCTTCTGGAACTGCTAATGTTCGAGGAGAAGCAGGAAGTTCAGCTTTTTTACTGGGCTTGGACTTTCTCTGGAACCTTGGAGGAAAGGATGCCCAAAGAATTCGTCAAAAGGCATACGATCTCTAGCGTTACGTCTTAATAAACCCATTAAAAGATCTGATAACTCAGGTGAAGTTCCAGGTGGAATTCTAAAATATAAGCAATTAAAATATAAAAACTGAATTTCTAAGTTTTGTTTTTGATAAATCATACATACATACATACATACATACATACATACATACATACATACATACATATATATATATATAGTAACATACTTAGGTCCAAGGTTTGCATTTTTCTCATAAAACAATTTTAAAGCTTGAGGTGTATGAGCTTGAAATGGAGCTTTCCCAGTAAGACATTGAAACACTATTGTCCCTAATGACCAGAGATCTGCTTTTGCATCATATTGAAGTGACATTATGACTTCTGGAGCCATATACATTGGTGAGCCACACAATGTTGCAGCCATTACACCATCTTGTAAGAACCTAGCAAAACCGAAATCCGCTAAAACATAGAAAAAGCATTCTAAAATCTTTTATCTCTACTTCTACTTGCAATTTAAATAAATAACATTTTTTTTCTAATTTATTTTCAGAATATATATTACACTATTACCTTTGACATTCTTAAATAGGTCTTACATAGATTTCAATTATAAATAAATATATAAAAATAGAATTAAAAATAAAATTAAAAAATAAATACATAAATACTTACCAATTTTTAACGTTATTTGATGTGGCTGTGGACATGCCTTACCACAATTATGACTGAGTAAAATATTTTGTGGCTTAAGATCCCTGTGGACTACACCTTTGGCATGCAGTGCTTTCATTGCACCTGCTAATTGCTTTAAAAACACTCTGATAGTATCTTCAGAAAGAGTGCCTTTTGCTAATAAAATCAATAAAAAATAATATAATACAATATATTCAGACAATCTTTAGATTTTTTGATCTGATAAAACATTTTTTTTAATACAAAACATACCACTTAAATAATCAGCTAAATCTCCACCATTACAATACTCCATAACCAGGAAGACATTATAATTAGATTCCTAAACAACAAATTCTTAATTAGACTAATATCAATATTATTACATCTATAAAGAAATTAAAAATATTTCATACTTACTAATACGAGCATTACATATTATTTTTTATTACACTAACCTTACAATCCAATAGTGCAACAACATTTTCATGATGTAGTTCTGTTAGCTCCTAAAACATAATGGTTTAGTCAGCAATCAAACTTATGCATTTGTTATTGAAATAAAAAGAATATAAATCTTTTCTAAATCATATGAGTGATTTTTATCTAAAAAAAAAGATAATTATTATATATACACATTCAAATTTCATTAAATATTGTTCTATTAATAACTAATATATGAACTATGAAATAAATATTCAACTTTTATAATGTTATTTTAGATGAATGACATTTAAAAAAGATCATTGTTAAAATACAAATGCAGATGTAGTTACAAACAAACACAAACCTTCAGAATTTTGATTTCTTTTCCAAGAAGATTCTGTGATTTCGCCAAACTTTTTTTAGTGATACTTTTAATTGCTACAACGAAATTTGGTTTCTAGAAAAAAACGAAACACACGCAATTGACATGTTCAATTTTTGTTTGAATAATTTCTTGTAATTTCATCAATGATCACATTTCCATGATCGTAGAAAAATAACAAGACTCACTTTACGATGTCTACCTCTGAAGACTACAGCGAATGCACCGTGGCCTATCAGATCTTTCGTATTATACTCGTAGTCGCCGACGATTTCCATTCTTGATCGTGATTTTTCGGCGATCGAGGATTTTTCACCGATCTTGTATATGCAAGGTCAACAGTTTACAAACATAGCACGACAGGCAAGGAAGATGCATTGCCTGCGGAGAGATCGATACGTGTTGTAAGAAAAGTTGCGGTCCGTAGGATTTTCGTACGGTATCGTTGTTCTTCTCCGACAATGTCTTCGACAACATGAACAATGTCGGTCTACATTTTGTCCACCTTTATAAATCACATCGATCATTAACTCATATCACCACACTGATGGTAAAGTATATTTGAAAATACAAAACACAACGGAGTACGCACTCAGTCGTACAGTTGCCTTTGCAAAATGTCAGACAATCGCACACAGAGGTCGTGTTAACGTTTATAGGTATGTGACTACGATACTAAAACCCCGTAACCTAAGCTTCTTTTAAATTTGTTCATAAATGAATATGAAATTCTATAAATTTTATCACACATTGTTAGAATTTTTTTAATTTTATTTTCTATAAAACTTGAATCTTAAGAAAAAATAAAAAATTTTAGATAAAAACAATACTTCTAATTATCTAAAACATCTAGTATATATTCCGTATATACTCAGGCTAATAATAATTGAAATTTTATATTTATTTTTATTAAAAATTATTTAAATATAAAGCTATTAACTTTAAGTATAAAAATAGTAATTAAAATTTAAATAAAATACTTCAAATGTTTTTGATAATAAAATTTTATAATATATTTTTTACTCCTTAATAATCAATTTAATTATAATCTATTTTGTATCTTTGTTTAAAATTCTAAATTATTGAGTAATGAAGACAAAATAATAGCATCAATTTTTATTTTTCTGTATAATTTTTTTTTAAGTAATTAAACTAAAATAATTGATTTAAATATTCAATACGTACTAAAATATATTAAATGATTTATTAAATATAGTTTATGTATTTTATTCTTTATGCTTGTAATTATTAAAGTAATTTATTGGGGCTACCATTTACCAATCTACAGCATTGCAAGGTCTGAAATATAACTACAGTCAGCTGTAGATGTAGAGTGCGTATCATGCATACGCACATACGTTGTCAAATAATCAAGTATTATCTTCACATATTTAGGCATCCTAGCATTCCGCAAATGTGATTATGATGAATATATATAGATATTCTTTCAATGGCTTCGCAATCGATTTCAAAACTCTACGATTAAGAAATTTCTATGCAACATCAGAAATTAACTGAATGCTTATAAATTAAAACAAGGATTCTGTATTTATTGTCTTTGGTGTTTGTAATTATAAAATTGCTTTATTACAATTATCAAAAGTATTGAAGATAAAAATTAAAATACCGTTGTATTAAGAAATTAATTTCATTATTTTATAAATATTATTTTGGGTGTATTGAAAAACATTTCACATAAAATAAAAATTACTTGAAAATTGTAGATTACGCAAAAAGATCATTAACATTTGCGCGCGAAATTCAAATCTTGCGCTATGTGCGTATTCTGTTGTTTTACTACCTCTACGCCCTCTAACTCAAAAGATTCATAAATAAAACTTTGTGTATTAAAAAGGTTGTATCCTATTCTTTCTTTCTATCTGTTATTATAAACGTTGTTGTTAAAATTATATTTATTAACATTTTAATAAATGTATTATTTTATTTTAAAAGAATATTAATAGTATGAGCACATAACCTCACACATTTAAAATGTAATTCTTTAAAATTCAATTATAAATTGTTTAAATATTGAATATGGAAGTGTAAGTAATTATTTTTTGTATTACTTTTAATTATTTGAAGCAATAATTATTTAAAACCTTTTGTGTAAATTTTATTTTAGGCTCAAAGAATGTTCAGCATATTTAAGCAATTATGAAGTTTTGAATATTCTGCAAAGTATAAAAGCAAATAAAAAACAAAAGATGAAACAAAACCAATTGGCAAGTATAACATATCAGACTATAAGATATTTAGAAAAGACCCCATGTAATAGACAATCACCCGAAAAAATTAGAGATTTTTTAAAAGCAATGGAACCATTCAAGCTGACAAAGTGTGAAAAATTAACTCTTTTAAACATGTGTCCTAAAACACCTCTTGAAATACAACTGGTAATATCAAATATATTTAAAAATAAATATGTATATATATGTGTATATTTTTTATAGTTTCTAAAATTTTTAGATTGTAGAAGATAGTGAAGATCGTTTAACTGACGAAGAAGTAGATTCTTTACTTCAAGTAGTAGCAAATTATTTAGGTGAAGATGAACAAGATGGGTAACATGTTTTCACTATTTTAACTTTACAAAGTTTTTAAAAACATTTTACATACTTTATGTACATTTTATTTATAATAAACAGAAATGGAATTAGTATAATATTAAATACATTGTGCAAGTAAGATTTTAGTTGTCCCATTATCTTTTTTGATCCCCGAGGTCATCTATGGAATCTTCATCGATCTGAAAATGTGTTACATATTATACATTACATACTTTTAATATCACTGAAGAAGGTAATGATTAGTTTTACCTGTGGCCATTTTTCTGGAATTATTTCAAATAATTCATCTTTTACATCTCCTTGTATAACTATTTCATCATCCCCTGTTACACTAGATCCACATGCAAATTTGCTACCAAAAAATTTTGCAGCTACTTTTAGATCTATGTCTATAAATTCAATAAAGTTTTAATCTTACAATTAAGAAATTTGTTTAAAGAATTTATTATTTTATTAAGAAAGACTTCTATATAAATAAGTATTTTATATTACCAAAAGTGCTGAGACCAGTAACAACTGTAACTGATTTCTTTCTTCCTCTAGGTGCTCTAGATACAGTCACTAATTTTGGAACATCTCCTTTTTTCTTTGTCTTAAGTATACCTTTACCACCACGTTTTTGTCGTTTCTTTTCATCTTCACCTCCACCTGCTTCTGTAGTATTATCCTCTACTGCTTATAAGTAAATAGTATTACAGTCTATTAATAAAATTATCAATTTAATAACTACTAATTCTTTTTATAAAAGTTATAATTACCTAATTTAACTTTTTCAAATTCTGTTGGTAAATTTCTTTCTAACCACTGCTTACATTTTTCGTATTCTGGATAATATTCACAATACTGTGATACAAATAGGAATTAAATTTTCAACAAATTTCAGTATCAACATCTTGTCATACAATATAAATTTCAAATATCAACCGTCCAAGATTGCCTTACCTCAATAGGAAGAGAACAGTTTCCACAATATTGTACTTGAATCGGATAAGTGACATTAGGATCAGGTCCTAAACGCAAATTTGACTGTTCCTCTGCCGACATTCTTTCAGACGCTTAACCTTACTTTCGTAAAGCTTGATGTGGATTTATTTGATAAAACGTTAACGTCTTTCCAATTTTTGCAGTTTAGTTTTACTCCTCAGGAAATATTTTTTATTGGTCTATAATACTTTCCTTAAACAAAGTATGCACTATTTCTTATTCAAATCAGTACTACGTAAGGTTAACAATTCGACATCTAGTAATTTTAATTCTATTCTGTTATGTTCTGAAAATGTCTCCATTTCTGCCAATTGCTACCAATCAAAGAACGTTCCAATAACGTCCAACTTCAAAAGGAATCGCACCATTTGATACACAGGCAACGACAAATAATAAACGTTCATAGAATGACGAAAGTGGATCACGTGACCAGAAACTCCAATCATAGATGCTGATTCGATAAACCGCTGGACGAGAAGACCAATCACGTACATTAGACTTTGTACTTCGTTCGAAACGCACGTGCAGTAGAGAAAAGCGGCTCGGAGTGCCTCAGAGTTAGTGTGCTGCCTCGTGAAAAGAGTCGGAACGTCGTTTTGGGGTATAATTTCTAAGAGGTGTGTGCGCGTGTTACTGTGAGTAATAAGGTACCGGCTTTTAGAGTCGCGTAAAAGTTTTGAAGAAATTGTCAAAGAACAATGACATTGGGCGCACAAATTGAGACCTCTACGGAAAATGGGAGTATGAAAAACCCTCTGCTGAATGGCAATGAGGATCGAACAAGTACTGGTTAGTATATGATGATTTTATAATCAATTATTATTAATTTCTTCGTTTTTCATACTTAAAGAGCATAGCTGACTACGTTATATAATGATTCGATCAGGTTACCATGTTCTGTTCGTTTTAACGTGTGCCTTTAACGATGCCGCCTCGGCCAAAAGCCGGGCCCACGGTGTTATGTAACGCGCGAATTGCGCGAATCTATGTATTGCGGGGTCATGTGAGCCGCAAGTTTTACGAGAGACACTAGCAGAAGACATGATCCATACTAGCAGACGAATTTTCACCCTTCCGTCGTTCCGATTATCACGAGTAATCACGTCTTTCTTCCCTTCGATGTCCTTGCTTCACGTTTTGCAAGCAGTTGCACAAGAACGCATAAACGTATCATTTGACATGCTTCTTCGAAGATGTACCTCCGAATCGATGTGTAGTTTAACCTTTACCTATTATTATTTTTTTGCCTTGTATTATTATTGAATTATATTTACACTGCCGTACTTAAAAATTAATTTCTTAAAAGCACGTGATAGTTTCTCTCTGGATGATGAAACCATGTTACCTGCCCTGTTTAACCTTAATTTATTTCAGTACTTCTCTCTTTAATGTCTCAAAATTTCCTTTAGTATTGAAACGTGGTTATCAGTTTGTTATTATTATTTTTCATGTCCACATTTTTGCATTATATGTTTTTGATTGTTTCTACATGTTAAATGATTACTTGTTGTTAAATGATTAAATTATCAAATTTAGGTAATGATCGTAATCATGTGCAGTAATATATGTTTCATTTAGTAATATTCATGTTTTCATTATCTATGGTTATGTAGGTTTATATTAGATAAATAGTATCTGCCAACAATGAGAATTATGTAAATTATGTTGCACAATTGTATCTTTTTTCTTTTATGTTTGACTGTTCTTATAACACATGTTTAACTTGTTTCCTGAGTTTAATGATCAGTGAAAAATAAATATGGATAATTCGAGGACTAATCAATTTTCGGGTGATGCGTTATTCATCACTGTCCATTGATACTAGGACCGTTCTGTTAATTTGCCCTTCTTTTAGAACCATTTTCGTGAAAAAAGAGCCGAAGGAAAACACGTGCATGTTAATGACCTCTCACGCATAGGCGTAACATCGAAGAAATTGAAAATCATTAAAAATATGCAACCTAAAATGTTAACATATTTTTTAATAAAACATTTATCATTAAATTTATTCTTTTATTTGTTTAAATATATTAACGTAATTAAAATAGTTTGTAGATATAATATTTTATCATCTTATAAATATTCTGATAATTGTAATTCAATATTTTATAATTTTTGGAAGAAGGAAATAATAAAAGTGAAAGAAGGTTGAATTTAAACAATGCCAGAACAGTAGTGATTTCATAAAGGTTTATGAGTTTTGAAAGAACAATAGTGAATTGCAAAGAATCATCGATAGTAGGGGTTATCGGTATTCCTTCTGACGTGTTCCCTTATGGCTTTGGTTTTGATATACTAAAATGATATTTTAGTAAAATATCTTATACAATTTTTAAATTTCGTAATTTTAATTTTGATGTATATTCAACAATTAATATAAACATACAAAGTATCGATTATTTTGATTCTAACAAATATATTGTAAATCTGTACACAATTATTTTTATATATTATGAAAATTTTGTTACTGAAATATTTTCCAAAAACAAACCTTGTTATCGTGGATAATATTCGTTAAATACTCGTCTCTAACATTCGATTTCGTATGTTTTCGACATTAAAACTAGCTTGCCTTGACTTCATATCAAATCTTCAAATTTAGTGATTCTTATCAACCTATTTATATATAGCCGCTTCATGAATGATTTCGAAACATGCCAAGTTTCTAACTATAATAATGGGACAAATAATGTTACATCTTCCTGGCACATGTGTGTGAAACGTTGGTTCCAAACTCGATGTTTATATATCGATTCAAGCGCATGCGATTGTAACTCACCTAACGTCAAGGAGATCGCGATTCTTCATTGCTCGATCTTATCGAAGATTCGATTCTCGAATCTTTTTCATTTAATTTGCACACAAAAATGTTTATGTAATAATACTTAATTTACTTGTACCAAAAAAGTACTTTATCACTGTTTTGCATTTTTTAAATTCTTATCTCCATAATTGTTATCTTTGAATTATTTATTGTCAGTAAATAACATTTTTTTGTTTTTTTTTTTTTAATCTTTTATCATCTCAATTTTTCACGTTTTGAAAGACATCTCAGGGAAAGTTATAAGTAAGATAAGAAAGTGGAAGATCCCTTTTTGCTCCATTCTTTAATTCCTATTTTTGGGTCCTTTTTACGATTGATTTTTATCTTGTCTTTAACAATAAAAAATTTAAAAAAGGAGAACAGTTTTTGTATGAAATAAAATGTGCGATAAGATTGTGATAAAGCAATGTGGTCTGTAAGATAAATTGATGTAACTTGAATATATATACACGAATACACGTATTCATAGAACCATGCAACCGAAGGATTTAGTTTTCATGATAAGAAAGTCTTCATTATAACGATCGAATGGTACTGACAAAATACATTATTACGATTACAAAACAGTTTAATTTGTTAAGTATTTTTGTAAAAAAATATATTAATTCTAATTACAATTTTATATTAATCTTCTTGTAAAGATAAATTTTGTCACGTTTTAACCTGTTTATTTATACTCCATATAATTTTCATGAAGTATCGAAGTACTTTACTTGCAGAAAATTATCATTGTAGATAACTTAAAATAAGTCTTACATTGAAGTGCTACATCTAAGTATTTTACATACATACATCCTCTTTCGATGTTCTTTCAATCTTGATATTCATAGGTGAACGCCCTCGAAGATCAATAAGATTTTGGTTGAAGATAACTTGATGAATCAATAATCGTTAAAAATATTGGACAGACTAAAATTAATAGATATAATTGAAGATGAATATAATTGTACTCTTGTGTATTTTTGTATTTTTGATTTCGATCATTATTACTTCTTACACTCCAGAAATTTTGTATATGTTTGAAGATTTATCGATAGTATCGAATAAAAGAACAGGAAATTTATAGTAGATAGTCGACTCAATTTAGTATTTATTTCGAAACATATAATGAAATATTTGTATAAAATTAAAACGTATTTTTTAATCGTTTTGTGATTTAGTATGCAATAAATGAAATTAAAAAGGAAATTGTAATATGTTATGAAATTCTTCAACAATTTATCGTACAAAACAGACGTATTTTAAATTTATTTTCGATCTTTCTAACCTTATTTATTTTCATGGAAGTGGGGCGGAGGGGTAAGGAGAAGGAGAATACAAAACATTTAGTTTTAGATTAATACGATAACTTAAGAAAAGTAGGTCAATGGAAAATATTAGATAGTGCATAGAAATTTGTTTAGAATAACAATACTCGCTCAAAGGAAATGACAATTAAGTACATAGAAAGCCTTCCGCATGGCGTATTGCTGCCGACCAGTATAAGACATTTATATACATATACAATGATAAATAAATTCTGTTTTTAAATTACTTTTTAATTTAAACTCTATTTGTTTTCCCTTCCTTTTCCTATTCAATTATCAATTACTTTTTGTACTGCTAATACTACTTTTCAGTAGAAAAGTTATTAGAAAATAATGATTTATGATGTCTATTATTACAGTTTTAATGTATTATAGTTATAAACTAATGTTATTATATTTCAAATTATTACACAATAATAAATCTTATTGAAATATAATTTAAGGTTAAATTTTATTTAATAACAATTTGATTACATACTGTCATCGATTATTTTAATTCTATTTATATCACGTATGAACATCTTATTTTTCCAATATACAATAGTCAGTAGATTTTTCTGATGCTGCAGATACTCGGAAAGTTAAGGTCGCTAAAGATCAAGGTTTCGTTGTTGCAAATTGAAACATGTTTGCGTGTATTGAGACGTACCATGAGCAACGGATCGCGGTAGCCACCGATAGCCATTTGTCTCATTATGAATCGTAATTAATGTTTTAACTACTTAAGATCGACATATGCCAGAAATGGATGTATATCGCAAACATAGTATCGATAAAATTAGTACGGCATTTGAGTGCGGACTATTTACATTGCCGTTTATTTATAAGTACATTGGTGAATGCAAGTGGTAGCTCCACGAATATCCACTGCCGTATCTAGTCGAAAATGCACCCTGTTTCCATAAAAGTAATGAATTTATTTGTCTTATTATCACTGTAAAAGATATAGAAAATTAACATTCTTCTAAAAGAAGTATTAGGTCTCGTAAAAAATGTTCAAGAAGTAAATAGAATAAAATTATAACTAAGACTTTTGTTTTTAGTTTGTTTATTTTATTATTTTTTCGACTCGTCAAAATTCTTTTAAGAATCATATATATAATGTATATTTATAATGTACATTTGCAATATAATTAAAGTTAACGTGACTCACTTGTATACTATTCGAAACGAAGAATTGTTTACCAAAACTAGCAGTCAATCAGTAAGGTATTTGTAGCTACAATATATATTACGCAAATCAGACACAAAAATGTTGCCAGTTATTATCCAGTTTTGATATACGATCGACAAGTTTCGACCATTTATTAATTTTCAACAAATACGAATTTTTTATTTACTCCATTTCGTGTATTTTTTTTTTCTAAAATTCAATATTTGAATAAAAATTTATTCATTCGATGATTTGTATGTATAGATATGAAGGAAGTTACAGAAGAAACCGGAAGTACTAGTGCAGTCGCGAAGAACGTAGTTGAGAAGGGTGAAGTCGAAGCTACAAAAGAAAAAGGGAATGAGAAAGAAAAAGAGAAGGAAAAGGAAGACGACAAGAGTAAGAAAAATGATAAGAACGAGAAAGAGGATGGCGATAAAGATGCTGGAATCGAGCAAGAAATTGTTTTCATTCAAGATATGGGATTCACCGTTAAGATTGTCAGTCCAGGTGCTGAGCCCTTTGATATCCAAGTTTCTAGTATGGAGTTGGTTCAGGTAATTAACAGTTCTTTGATGAATTTTCTCTTATTCATTATATAATAATAGAAAAGAATAAGTAGTACATTTCATTGTTGTTTTTTAGGAAATTCACCAGTTGCTCATGGATCGTGAAGATACGTGTCATCGAACATGTTTTTCCCTTCAACTTGATGGTAACACACTGGATAATTTCGCCGAACTAAAAAATATTGAAGGCCTAAAAGAAGGTTCAATAATTAAAGTTGTGGAAGAGCCGTATACAATGCGAGAAGCGCGTATACATGTTCGTCACGTTCGAGATTTATTGAAATCTGTAGATCCTGCAGACGCTTACAATGGCGTTGAATGCAGCAGTTTATCGTTTCTAAACATAGTCACTAATGGCGACATTCTCGAAAAAAAAAAGAGCAGAGCAGACTCGGTTGATTGTACTCCACCTGATTACATTATACCTGGCTGTAAAGATAGGCCATTGTTACCGTTACAACCGCAAGCCAAAGAACAAAAATGTCCTCCCTGTTTAAAAGTAATGTATAAATAATTATTCATCATTTAATGTATTGTTAAAATGAATACTTAATTTATTTACTTATTACAGGTATTAACAACGTCTGGGTGGAATCCACCACCTGGTCATAGAAAGCTTCATGGTGATTTATTATACTTACACGTAGTAACATTAGAAGACAAACAGTACTATTTGACTGCGTGCGCTAGAGGTTTCTTTCTTAATCAATCTACAAAAGAAGTATTTAATCCGAAACCGGCAACACCGAGTCATCTGTGTCACAGTTTAATTGAATTATTAAATCAGCTTAGCCCAGCATTTAAGCGAGGTTTTGCTGCTATGCAGAGACGAAGAACGCAAAGACATCCATTTGAGCGAGTAGCCACACCTTATCAGCTTTACTCTTGGTGTGCACCTCAGATTGAACATACAATCGATGCAATACGCGCCGAAGATAGTACGTTCCGTTTTATGTTATGGCAGTATTGACTGTTGTATTACGTAGATGGATGATGAATTTGTTTATTGAATGGTCTTACTAAATGTACTAGAATACTAAATGTAGTAGAGATGTCATCTTTTCTTTATTTTATTTTATATTAACATAGAAATTATACGTTTCACAACTTGAAATCTTGTGAAGATCATGTTTGAAATTAATTAACATAATATAATATATATATATAATTTATTTTATTTTATATAAAGATTTTATTTATTTCCAAATAGCTTTTTCTTCCAAGCTGGGATACGAAGAACATATTCCCGGCCAAACTCGAGACTGGAATGAAGAGTTACAGACAACGAGAGAGTTACCTCGTAAAAATTTACCCGAAAGATTACTTAGAGAACGTGCTATTTTTAAAGTATGCCTATGAACGACATAATTATACTTTAACACATCGTTAGAGTAATATCATTATGTTTCATGAATGAATTATTTAGGTTCACAGCGATTTTGTTGCTGCCGCTACTCGAGGTGCGGTAGCTGTAATAGACGGTAATGTAATGGCAATAAATCCTGGTGAAGAAGCGAAAATGCAAATGTTTATTTGGAACAATATTTTTTTTTCCCTTGGATTTGATGTCAGAGATCATTACAAAGAGCTTGGTGGTGATGCTGCTGCTTTTGTTGCGCCTAAAAATGATTTACAAGGTCTCAGAGTATATGCTGCCATTGATCTACCTGGTCCCTATACACTTGGTACTGTTGTAATTGATTATAGGTTTGTACGAAATTAGATTCAGACATTCTTTTTATCACATTATTTGTACGACGTGGATATTTTGTAGTGGATCATTTGTACATACTTGTTCGATGTTCAGTATTCTATCGCAACTTACATCTTGATCGAAAGGATGTTAAGTTTTCGTGGTAATTACTCGTATTCCTCTGCATAGAGGATATCGTGTCACCGCTCAGTCAATCATCCCTGGAATCTTGGAACGTGAGCAGGAGCAATCTGTTGTTTATGGTTCTATAGATTTTGGGAAAACAGTTCTCACGCATCCAAAATATCTTGAATTGGTTAGTATATAATGTTGTTCTTTAAAATGTATTGATTATTTTATATCACGTGTATTACATTTTATAGCTGAACAAAACCGGTCAACTGTTAAAAATTCTACCTCATAAAGTTATCAATGAAGCTGGAGAGGAGATTGAACTCTGCAGCAGTGTAGAATGTAAAGGCATTATCGGGAATGATTCGCGGCACTATGTGTTGGATTTATTGCGAACTTTTCCTCCTGATGTTAATTTCCTCAAATGTAAGTTAGTATGAATAATAAATTCAAAATTATTTTTAGTTATTAAATTGTTATTTTAATTTTCACAGTAGAGGAAGTTGAACTAAGCAAAGAAGCTAGAGCTTTAGGTTTCCCAATTGAACACAAGCATAAACTAGCTTGCCTTCGTCAAGAATTAATCGATTCCTTTGTCGAAGCTAGATATGTGCAATTTATTAAACATGCCGCTTTTCACCTTCAACAACTTACATCTGCAAGAAGAGTGCAGAAGGAAAATGAAACTACTGTCAAGGTAAGCAAAAATTTGTTATAGTTTATAACAGATATCAATAAAATTCGTATTACTATCCAGCAGTGCATTAATTTCAGGAAGGTAAAAAAGAAGAATTGAATATCGTTGCAGTGGATAGTAATAAAGAAGATTCTACTCATAGTTTAATAGAAACAGACGAAGCCAAAAAAATTGTAGAGAGCATTACTGATTCTATCAGTGGAGGAGAAAAACAAGAATGTATGTAACTTAATCATTTGTTTCGTCTATTAATTTTTACTTAAATTCTTTGTTTAAGTCTACTTCTTTTTCTTTTAGTGGAAGAAAGTACGAAAGAAATAGTTCGAAGGGCTGCAGCAGCCGTCGGTAGTTTACGAGAAGCTGAATTTGATGTTAGATTTAATCCAGATGTATTTTCTCCGGGTGTTAAACATCCAGATCCAAATGGTCCTGCTTTAAAGAAACAAAAACAATTAGTGCAAGATGCTGCTGATTTCTTACTTACTGTACAAATTCCTACTTTTGTACGTTTTAATATAGTGTATCTTCGTATTATTTAGACCAACTCTGTTCGAAAAGATATCCAACTTAATTTTTTTTTATTATAGATTCGAGAATGCTTAGATCATACAGTTGCTGCAATGGATGGTAGTATATTGGTAGAAGCTTTACATGGTAAAGGCATCAATGTACGATACCTTGGTAAATTGACAGATATGTTATCCACTGTTTCACAATTGGAATATCTTCAACGTATCGCTGTTTCGGAGCTTATTTTACGCTCGGCGAAACACATTTTTACAATTTATATGCAGGTATTCTCACAATTAAAAATCACAATTAAAACAGTATTATTTTAATTTTTGTAAATGTATTGCAAATTTACCTAACATTTATTCATTCTTCAGGGTACGGAATTAATGAGCCTTTCTGCAGCAATTAGCCATTTCTTAAATTGTTTATTTTCCTCTGCACAAGTTATTCATCCGCATCAAAATCTGGAAGAGGTATGACGATACTAATTACAGGATGTTTCTTCATCACTGGACAAATAGCATCCACAAACGTACTAATTTTCTAAAAAAAAATTTATATAATTGATGGTTTCAGCTTCAAAGTAAAACTGCCAAACGACGTAATAAGAGAAAAGGTAGAAATAATGGTCCACAACAGTCCGAAGTGGAATGGGCTTCCTTGACACCTAAGTCTCTTTGGCAGCAAATTAAAGCAGATTTAAAAAGTTATTACGATTGGGAGACACCGTGTCCAGAAACATTGGACGCCACGATAGAACATTTTCATCTGCAAAAAATTTCTTTGCTTCGCAATTTCTGTATAAAAACCGGTATTCAAATTTTGTTACGCGAATATAACTTCGAGAACAAAAATAGATCCACATTCTTTGAAGAAGATATACTTAATATATTCCCCGTTGTGAAGCATATCAATCCTAGGGTAAGTAATACTTTTGAAATACAAGAAGTAAATTATGAGTAGATTTTTAAGGTTTCATAAATAAATTATTTGAATTTACTTTTAACTTTATGTAGGCTAGTGATGCATATAATTTCTATACAACTGGTCAAAGTAAAATTCAACAAGGATATTTCAAAGATGGATATGAACTAATCAGTGAAGCATTGAATTTATTGAATAATGTCTATGGTGCCATGCATCCCGAAATTGCACAATGTCTCAGAATGCTTGCGCGATTGAATTACATAATGGGTGATCATGGGGAAGCTCTTGCTACTCAACAAAAAGCAGTTCTTATGTTAGAAAGAGTCAATGGAATAGATCATCCATATACTATTACCGAATATGTAAATATAAAAGAAAATATACTGAATAAGAGACTAAAAATAAATCATACTCGCAATTACTTTAATATTACTTTTATATTTGTTAACAGATTCGTCTAGCTCTATATTGTTTTGCCAATGGTCAAGTTTCTGTGTCACTCAGGTTACTATATAGAGCACGTTATTTGGCCTTATTAGTTTGTGGTGAAGATCACCCAGAAGTAGCACTCCTTGATGTAAGTATGCCGATAAATATTTAAAATTCAAAAAACCAAATATATATTAAATCTTTTATTAATAATTGTTTATTTAGAGCAATATTTCGTTAATACTTCATGCTGTTGGAGAATATGAATTGTCGCTTCGCTTTTTGGAACATGCTTTGACTTTAAACATTCGATATCATGGATCACGATCTTTAAAAGTTGCTGTTTCTTATCATCTTGTTGCAAGAACTCAATCTTGTATGGGTGATTTTCGGGCGGCTTTAAATAATGAAAAAGAAACCTATGCTATTTATAAACAACAGTTAGGCGAAGACCACGAAAAAACCAAAGAGAGTAGTGATTGTTTGAGACATTTAACGCAACAAGCCGTAGTCTTGCAGAAAAAAATGAATGAAATTTATACCGGAAAGTCCGGTGTTAGCTTACCGCCAATTCAGGTGCAACCACCAAGTATGGGATCTGTACTTGATATGTTAAACGTGATTAATGGTATTTTATTCGTTCAAATCAGTCAACAAGACATTGAGAATTTTAAGGCAGAAATAGGGAAACGACAGAAGGAACAAACACCTGACCGAGAAACGAAGGTTCTTCAAAATGGAAATAAGAAAACCGAGAAGGAAAACAAGAAAGAAGAAAAAGATAACAATAAAAAAGAGGAGAAAGAGAATAAAAAGAATGAAAAGGGAAGTAAAAAGGAAGACAAAGAGAATAAAAAAGATGATAAGGAAAATAAGAAAATAGAAAAAAAGGTAGAAGCGCAGAAAGAGTTGAAAAAGTTGGAGGAAAATAAGACAACGTTAGAACCGGTAGTTGCAGAGAGCTGAGCTCGTTTTAAACCGCTAATGATGATACTTAGTAGTTTCTTTTCTGAGTCCTAGTCTTTTCCTGCCCACGTTGGATCTTTTTTAAGAGTAACGCGAGTATGGCATATATAACTGATTGGGATAAAATGAAAATGACAAGTGTTCGCTCGAAATGAGGATCGTTATTTGATGTATCGTATATACGTTTATAAAGTGCTATCAGAATCGAACTTTTATATTGTGGCGATCAACGACAGTAAAGGTGAAATTTTTCGAAAGAATTAAATTTCCTAACATTCGCGATGCTCAATTATAATATGCCAAGCTGCAAAATTTATATGACTGATTTATAATGCACATAACAGATATAAAAAGAAATTGATTCTGCACTTATGTAAATAATTCTGAATTAAAGAATTCATTGCCTTAGCGCGTCTGCTTGTCGCAAATTTCATTCGTAATTCAATTTACGAATTTTACACATTATTGAACGAACAGAAAATAGTTTATGCAAAATTATAGACAACAATTTCTGTTGCCTAATATTATTACGTTTTTTTCCAAAGGCTCAATTAATTCTACTTCATAACAATAAAAGTTATGGATATTGCATACGCTACACTTCTATTAATCGACGAAATAGTAAATTAGTATTTGTTCCAGCGTATGGCACAAGTGTTACTGAAACTCAAATGGAATGCAATGTACCAGTAAAATTAAAATGCTATGGTATTTGTCTGTAAAACAAATAATGGACTTTATTATCGTAGAATATAAGTCAATTATTTTTTTTTTTTCTACATTTTCGATAGGCTATTTTATTAGTATACATTTCAAAATATTGTTTTGTGCCATTTAGGCAATGTTATCACTTTCCCATTTTAGTTGCCATTGATAAACTTAATACATACTAAAGTCATAAAAATGTTTTTTATTTTTAAATACTATTAATTTGAAGTTCATCTTGTTGAGTTCAATATAAATACTATACATAATAGATTTTTTCTAAGAAAAATATTATTAAATTTATGACTTAAAAAAAAAATCAGAAACAATGTAGGTCACATAATGATCAATAAAGAATAGTATCTATATCGTATTCAACATGACAAGTTCATACAATTTTCTTAATCATTTTACAATATATACATTACATAAAATTTCTTTCTATCACCGTTGTTTTATCGTCACCCTACGCGAGAATTTGAATTTGAACAGAATATCGAATTAAACAAATTTTCCATTTACACGGAAAAAAAGAAATATTAAAAAAAAAAAAAAATAATGGTTACAGAAATATAGTATAATGACAGGTATGCTGTTATATTTCACGATCATTAATAACGGTTATCAAAAACGATCATTAATCAACATATAGAAGTAGCGTCAATTTCCTAATTACTAATAGAGGCACTGCAGTTAGTTCTAGTATTATAAAGATCGAGAAGCATCTGTTACCGAACATATATCTCTATTAAGTAGCATTTGTTAAAAAATGAATGTTAACAATATACTTTGTTTAAAAAAAGGTTATTTTGTGTTTGAAGTCAGTTATGTTTATAATGATAATAGTAATTTCAATAATAATAATGAAAGGCGAAGAAGTGAACATGCCGTATAATTTTTGTTTATCAAGTTTGTATACTTTACAATACAGAAAATTGTATTGCACTTGTTAGCCAAAATGTATGATAAAAAATGCTAGTTAATAAGGACTATTGATTAAAAATAAAGTTAAATACCTGACTTACATGTATGTTACCCGTTATATAATTTCATAAATTTGCATATAAAATAAATCATTTTATATGGAACATAAAGAGACATTAAACGGATTCCATATTATTTTTTAATGAATTTGAAGCTTGTTCCGAATTTACTACAATTTTGCCTGTGTTTAACTCATTTCTTTTCCTTTTATTTGGTCTTGTATATTGTTTCTGAAAATATTCTCTAACATCTAATTTATTTATTAAATACTGTCGAAATGTTTCTAAAGCATTCTTACCACCAGTTCCTTTCTCAAAAACCATAGATATTCTTACATCTTCATTTTCAGATTCTTCATGTTCTATTATTTCAGCAAAAATATTACATATTAATAAAGGTTCTTTTGCTATAGATTTCTCTATTAACTCTTGATTTTTTTGTTCTCCGATTATATTTTCAGTATTATTTTTTATTAATTTTTCTCCAGAATTTTCCACAACACATTCTAATGCAATTGTATCTTTTGTATTATGGGTCACAGATTGATTCATTAATCTTTGAGATAATCGACGTTTTCTACGTGTATGTGACCACGTATCATTTTTCGCAATTAGTTGACATGACCAACCGTTAAAACCGTCAATCGGCAAATTTAACTCCTTAATTTCTACCTACATAAAAAATATGTCATAAATTAAGGTATTATAAATATAATGCAATAAAAATCTATATAATGTTACATTTAATTCTTCCATTATTTCTTCTAAAAAATTTACGAAATTATCAAAAGAGGAAAATTTATGTTGCATTGGAAATTGTATTTCTGTTGGACGTCGTTCTTTCAGCAATTTTGCAACATAATCTTCACTTTTCCTAATAACAGGTGCATTTGTTAAATTAATAACATGTTTTGCTAGAAATGACCAAGCCAATCCCCATCTGTAAAAATTTTTTATTTATAAATATATGAACATTACTAGTAAAAAAAATATATTTACCGTTTTGTATGACCTTGACAGAATTCTGTCCATGTTACATTTTCTATATTTTTCTTCTTCAAATATTTTAACAAAAACAATAAATTAATTCTTGTACCAAACATTGTGGTATAAATTTTTACTTTTTCTTTAATTTCCATACTTTCTTCAATCATCTGCATTACAAATGCTCTTTCACCACCTTGAATTGTAAGTTCAACTTCATTTCCAGTTGAAGCATTTCTTGGTGGTAACCGTTTTATTACTTTTTCTGACGATCCTGCTCTATCAAAGAATGGTGGATTACACATTGTAAAATGATAGATATTACCTTCCTTTATAATGTCTTTCAATATTGATGCGCCATCTACCTTCAATACTGCAAAACAATATTTGGAAGTTAAAAATATAAAATTATATGTAATTTATAAAATAATAATATATATTTAATTTGCCTTTTATTATATGTTGTAAATTATTATTTTCAATATGTTCAATAGCTGTTTGTACACTTGTTTCATCAACTTCTGTACCAATCATTTGATTTCTATACATTTTTGCAAATAACAAAGGATAAATACAAATTGCTCCAGTACCTATAACAAAAACAGTTATTTTCAAACTAATTTAATATTAAATTTCATTATTAAATTTTTAATACCAATATCGATGCCAATTACTTCCTCCATATCATTAAAAGAAGCATGTTTCATTAAATCTTCAATCCACAAAATATAATTTAAGCGTAATGGCAATGTTGGCACTAATTTATTTGGAGGTATTTTTACTTGTAGATTAAAGTCATGTTTTAATAATACTTCTGTGAGTACTCGTAAACTTTCTTCATTTTTGAAGTTAATCTTTATCTTGCCATTTAAATTCTATACATTAAATAGACATTAAATTTAGAACATTTAAAAATATATATTTTGTGTAGAAAAAAATTTAATAATAGTAAGTAATTGTTTAAAAATATATCTTACAACAATTGCAATATTACAGAATTCAGGATATAATAAGGCAAGTTCCTTAAAATCTGGTAGAGTTTTATAAATATTTCTTGGGTGCATAAATTTTCTTAATGACATTTTCAAGGAATTGGTTTTCCTTATTTTTAATAATAATGTTAATAGATATTTTATAATTGTAAATCGTATAAAACACGATTATCTGTAATAATCAATAAGGAATGTTTTCTTTATAAAAATGTGGAATATGTATGTTTATTCCAAATTTTTATGTCACATTATGTAATCATAGTTTTGCTTATAATATTTATTGACTAAACCCTAAAAACTTAGCATTGCATTGAAAAGAATAATTTTCATAGTATGTTTATTACAGTTTGTTTTAAAACATCAAATTGTGAAACATTCAATTTCAATATTAAAAAATTATCCACTTCACATTTTTAATTTCTTCAAGTTTATATATATTTTGATAAAATATATATAAGTTTAATCTCAATAATCACCGAATGAAATTGTCAGTTTTTGTTAAATAATTGAAGCAAGTTGTACAATACGAGTGTATTTATTACGTAAGAATATTCCTAGAATAGCAAATATAAACTAGTAACAATATGGTAACTTAGTTTAACGGGTGAGTTTCTAATTGTGAAGGTACAATATTGTAATAGTTAGATTATTAAAATTAATAGAAGTTAATACTTTCTGAAGAAATAAATTTATTTAACTATTTAGAATCTTAAAATATTGGAAAGTAACTATAGAATTTAACAAGTAAGTCTCTTAAATATATAAAACAAAACTGTTTCTTTACACAGCTATAATACTTTGGACGTTGGCAGCAGTGTACATGAACAAATCTATCGTGATGACAATTTTAAGTGGTGACAGCCGCGTATGTGCTTCGCTACTCTTGTAGTAGCGTTATATCCGTTTTTGCTGACACGAAACTTAATTTTTAAACTTAGTGCGTGATTTGTTTCGTAAGGAACGTATGGAATATTAATTGCGCCGCAGGTATGTGCTTTACAATAATTTTAGCGCATATCAGAAACAGATGGTCGTCATGATTCGTTTCGCCTGACAGTTTGTTAATATGGACAAGTGCTACTCTGACAGTTTTTCTTTTTCATCGTTGTATTGTTAGGCACCTGTTAGTGATTCTTTTCTTTTTATAACTCATTAGATGATTCTTGATACTTTATTATCGATCTATATTTCATCCGTGTGAAAAGCAGTATGATATGAATAAATTTTATGTGGAATAACGATTAATGATGTCACGTTAAAAATATTTATTTTCTTTGTTATGTATTTTAATTAACAAATTATATTTTGCTTTCGATGTTACTATTTTTTTTTTTTTTAATAAATTAAAACGAAACGTACTGAAATAATATTACTGATAGTTAATTTGGACATATATGAATACTTTTATGTACTCAATGGATATTCTCATCAAAGTATAAAATTATATTAGGATTAAAAAAACAAAATTATACATAATAACTTTTTTCACTTAAATTATAATTATGCGATATATAGGTACTATTATTGTAAAATTATACAAGTCAATTAAATTTAAAGACATATGAGTTTTTTAATAATTTACAAACTGAATACTTAGGATTAAAGAACACACGTATTGACTAAAATAATAACATTGATAAATTTTTCATATTTCCTTTCATTAAATAAGAGAATAGTTGTGGTTAGTTACAAATAAACTTAAAGAAATTTGGTAAATATTGATCTCATTTAAGAATTCTTCTTATTCTAGATAGAAAGAGTACAGTATTATAACTAGTAAAAAGACTAAAATTTCAGTATCTGTTTTGAAATTTTAGTGAACTTTACTAAATCGTACAATTTTATAGATATAATGTTACTTTGCATTTATAAACAATATTTTATACATACCAACACTCTTCTTATTGTATACCTATTTGATAAAGATCTACAATCTAAACAAATATTGTTTAAGTGTTTCCAAGAGACAAAAATACACACAAATAAAATGAAATGGAAGAATATGAGAATCATCGTAAAATCAAATAATTTCCTTTCAATACTAATTTAACAGATACAAAACCTATTTTCAATGATCTTAATTTGTATCAGTGTCTACCTTGAAAAGAAAGTTTTTTAACTTAAACTGTTTCAGTTGTCATTCTGTGAAAATATTTTCATGGAGTCTCATTACATTCCACTTAACCACTGTATTCTCTTCAGAATTTGATTGCTGAAATCATACACAGGAGTTCTTTTTTTCGAATCATCGCATTCCATGGTGTGAAACGAATGTGCTTTCTTTCCTCCCTCCCCAGTTCTCGATCACTTTGTTTGTACATACATTTGGACGATTGCTTTCCACATATACAATCGCGTATGTTGTGTAATCGTAACGGTAAAGTGATCCGTCATTCATCGTTATGGAACAATTAGGGAAACATATTGTAACGTTCATGAAAATCCTGTGTAATACATCGGGTGTGGATTGAAGAGTCCAGAAAAGCCAACGTAACGAATTTGTTTCGGTAAACAGAGACCGGTGAAAGGGTCGTTGCTTGCTTTTCACGTGTAATTCTTCCTCGCACGATGAGATACGCGCTTTTTCACGATTCTGCTTCGAACCCAATTCGCTGCAATACTTTATCGTGTTTCGTTTTTCTTCTCGTTACAGCAGCAATTTCAAATTGTACTGCAGTACAAACATGTTTAAATATAAAATACACTTCTTAGAAAAAAAGATGGTGATTTAGGGAATTTGATGTGACATAGAAGAATTAATATTTGAAGTATGGTAACATTTCTTCCTGTTAGTTAGACAGCTTCAATTTGAACATATTTTAACATAAACACCTCTACTAACTTTAATTTTATTTAATTCTGTAAAATTGAAGGTTGAAATAAGATATTCGATGATAACTTTTTTTAGTATTTTTTTTTTTTTTATTAATATCTCTATCAGACTTACTAGTCAGGTCATGTCATCGTATTAATACAATGAAAAAATAGTTTCAAATACTTAATCTAAAATACAGTAAAATGCCCGAAGTGTTTTTACGTAATAGTAAAGTAGTTATGTAATTGTACACATTTGTGTTTTTTAACATATCGGATGATGTAATATGTTTCGTTAAAAAAATATAACGTTGTCGATAAAAATGACTAACATAGTGTTTTTACATTATTCGAATTTCTCACGAATAATTTTACGAGTAAAAATCTAAGAATTCTATCATATAAACTTTCATATTTCAAGCCAGTAATTTTTACCGCACGCGTTCTATTTAAAATAAAAATGGTGTACTTGCAACATATAAATATACACGCATGTACTATAGTTATACACGAGACGTTCTAAAACCGATCAATTTTGCCTTGTTATAAAGCAGAGCATCCTATGCGCGAAACGTACTGTTTTATAATTAATTGGAACTCCAATTATGGAACGAGAAAGTTAAGAAAACCCTCGTATCTTCTCTTTCCTACGAACTTTAACAACTAAATATTCATTGCAACTTGTAAACTGACTTCGAGTTATAAAATATCGATAAAATTGCAAATGGTTTAATACAGATGCTATATAGTATTTTTTATTAAATATCTTGTTTATATGATATAGAACAAATATCCTTGGCTGATTTTTTAAAAAAGTGAGGTAAAATTTATAGTTTATTTAAATAAGTATACAAATAAATATATACGAATAATTTTTTCAGCGTAAAACATCATAGATGTTTGATATCCGGAAGCATTTTCTATTTGATTTCACTTAGCAGAGGTCATTTCGTTCGATTTGCGTTGTCAGAGGCTGTTGACTAGTTATTTAATTTCCTAGTGAATAATAAATATCTCGGTCGATAAATGTTTCAAAAATGTGAAATGATTTTATTTCATTTTCTTTTGATCAACAGTATAGGGATATCAAAATATGCTATAAAATAGTATAAAAGTATAGGAAAGCAAATTAAAAATATTTCTATATTCTTCTATATTATTCTTCCATACTTGTATGTTATTCTATACTACATTTCGATATTTCGATTATAATACATAATAGTATCAGTAATAATATGTCGGATATTTCTAATAACATAATGTCCTTGCAATATTATATGCAAAAGTATGAATTTAATTAAAATCTCACCCGATAACTATTTTATATTTTTACCAATATTTCAATAATTCTACCACCCTTTCGATGTCTCCGTGAATATCCAATAGTATTTCAATATTCCTTTCATTCTTTCAGGACAATACTCCTCGATAATTACATCGAGTTTCCAATCATCTCGCAGCAGATGCCGACACTTTCCAAACCTACTCTCAATAGAGATCCACCTTAAATTCTTCAGCGTCTCTCAAACCCTACCCAATTAAAAAAAAAGAACTCATTTCTCTGTTAATAGTTCTTCAAACATTCAAATATTTAATCTCAAGCAGCTAACCTATAACCTCATTTTCCGAGATCGTCTATCATCTGGAAATCGTCAACCGTACAGTTCCTACGTAAAATTTCCCGTCGTTCCGTCGCCGGAATCGTAGTCCTTTTATTTACTCTCGTTACGAAAGAAGAGGTCGCTGCGCATGTGACGCGTCCTGGCCTGCGCGGGCTCTATCGATCTTCAAACCGTTTCGTATACGTTTCCAGTACGTGTTTGGCGATCCTACTGTGCCAGTTTGATCGGAAAAGGGAACGAGATAAAATCAACATCGATTGGCCAATTAACCGGCGCCCCTTGTCGGACAATCGTGCCTCGACTGCTTTTCGAGATCAATCGTTATCTCTGTGTGATATCGTGATATTAGTCCCGGTTAGGCAATCTTCCACACCTGTCACGCCACTTGATCTCGATCTTCTTCTCTTCTGCATAGACGTACGCTCGTTCGTCGCTGTGTACGATTTCTTTTTCAGTTTTCTTTTATCTCTTTCTCTCTCCTTTTTTTATTTTTTATTTTTTTTTAATCATTATCGGAAGGTTACTAGAGTTACTAGAAGTGGGTGGGGAGATAGTTCTTTTTAGAGGGAATCTGCGCGGGCAGAGGTTTTGAAGTTTACGTAATTGTGTTTTGAATAATTGCACGTTCGCTGCGTTTGATGTATTAGAATTTTTATTTGCAGTGAAGTTAGAGGTACGGTGCGTTGATATATGGTGGAATGGAAGTGGATGGAGATTGGGAGGGTGATTTCGAGACGAGTTCGTGGATGGGTTTAGGTTTAACTTTTTCGAGGTGACTGGAGGTAAATTGGGTGAACTCTTAGGAGACGATCTGCGCGTTCGCTTGATCTTTTTCCGGAAATTGAGCAACTAATCGTTCGAAATATGATGACGCGAGATTTTTATGTCCATGATATGTGTCGGAAATTATGAGAATGGCCTAGGTCTTGAACATTTCGATCCTAATTATTAAAAACTTCACTCGTTAAATTAGTAATGACTCAACGGTTCGATTCTTTGTAATTTTCTAAAAAATAGTTCTATTTGATCGTAATATAAACTAATCGAAAGCAAAATGGCAATTAAATCCTTTCTTTCAAATTTTTCACTTACACTTACACCACTTTCATAATTGCCGGCACATATGACAATGAAGGTTAAGCTAATTTTTTTTAAGGTTTCAGTTCTAATTTCTCTTTAATTATTCCAAGTTATTTTAAATGAAATTGATTGTTATTCAGTGTGAGTTGGCTGTTTATTTCATTATTTCGAATGAAGTATTTCAGATTATTTGAAATTAAAATAATTACTCATTTGATAGAACGCTGTGAAATTTCGGAAAACACGTTACACAGTATCTTCCTTTCTTTTGGAAAGTGGACTTTGGGTGATGTAAATAATGAAAGGATGTGAAGAATCTTCGGATTGTAGAAATTTCAATACCTTTTTTATATTTTCTACAAGACACAAATTCTTTTCTGATTCTCCATTGAAATACCATAGACTACACTTTTCGATTATTAAAACTCGATAGTAAAATTAAAATCAGTGATCAGTAACCTGTGGCTAAATATAATACAAGTATACGAAAATGGTACCGCATTGCAACATTAATTTTAACAAAGTTGTAGTTTATTTTCAATTTTTATTAGTCGTAAAAGAGCAAAAATTCTGAGACCAGTCATTTTAACTCGTTTGGTAGTTCCAGCGATAATCCTCGGTGTATACTCTAAATTTTATAAAATCCTTATAAGCATACATATATCATACTCGTGATAAAAAAATACTGCAAGAAATTTTCCAATACATTTTACAGATTAACATTTTAACAGCGAATTTTCAAATTTTCGAGAAGCTAATAACTTTGAGGTGATCGAGCCGCGATATTTCTAATAATCGCATCACCATGATATACATAGTTAGTCACAGGTAATTCTAAACAGGTTTCTTTATTGGATTGTGAATTCTTCTGCACATTCGATTCGTCGTTACATTATTATATCGCTTATAAAACGAAGGAAGGAAAACTGTAAATGTCTGCACACGAAATAACAAAATTTCTACTCTTTGTGGTTTCCGAGCTTTGACAAAGTAAATTTTGATCGATCATTTCGATGCTATTTTATATTTGTAACGCTCGATATGTTGCTTTGTCGATTAAAAATGGGTTGAGGTTGAAGTGGTGATTTTATGGACTCTTGATTTTTTCCTTTCTTTTAGTCTTTTTTTCCAAAGAAAATATTTGCACATGTTGGCAAAGAATGACAAACGTGTCTTTTATGCTTTGAGCTCGGTTTGCGTTGGATTTGGATGTTTACAGAGATCTTATGCTTGTTAAACATGCTCAATATAGACTAGATTAGCTTTGGGTTGAACCAACATTTTCTTCCAACGAGATACTCATCTCTGTATATCGCAATGATAAATGTGTCTTACCAGATTTTGGCTGCAGGTTCATCTACGTGTGAGATTCAAGTGTTGGCATGATAGAACAGAGCGCTTCTATCTTCTTAACACTAGAATAAATGATCTGCAATGCGTGACTAGATCTATTATACACAGATTATGATAATTGAAGTGGTATGATGAAGATAAATAGGTAAAATCGCGTTTCCATTTGGATAAAAGTGAAGATTAGTTTTGCTAAAACTAGCTGCATGTTTTCAGTGATTGTGACAATGAAACACAAGAAACTAGCTATCTCTTGGCTTAGACCAGGTTTAGATTAGATCTAAGTTAGGCTCGAATAGGTTCGAGGTGAGTTTGAGCTTGGAAGATCAAAAGTAGCTGCATGTTTTCACTAATTGCAGAAATGAAATATCGAAAACCGATCGTTTTGCTTGCTCCGGGCTAGATTTGCCAAGTTTGAGATTCAAATGAGGTTATGTTCAGTTTGGGCTGGATTTGGATCGAGTTTGGCTTACATCGTGATGCATTTGATTTAGGTTTAAGTTGGATTGAGTTAGATTTGAACTAGATTGTGCTACGTTTGGATCAAATTTGGTCTACGTTGGACCATGTTTGAGTGCCCAAACGATGAAGCGCTCGTACATTTTTTAACGATATTATATTTTTGAAATATCTAATTTTATCGACACGCTACAATAGCAATATCTTCCACGATTCGAATTAAATTCGAAAAATTAAATTTCTCTATGATATTTAAACGTTCCTTTTGCAAGTCGATATGTTGCAAAGCAAATAGGTCTCTCGTAATTCAGCGAATATTCTTATTAGCTATAGTGTATGTTGGAATTCGCTATATTTTGAATAGTTATGAGCAGTAGTGTCTACAGAGCAACACTTGTCGTGTCACAGTCCAATATTGTGTTCTAACGCAAATGTGGAACGTGGGATCCTCGAGTATTCCAGCAATCAGAAGTTCGGTCACACCTACAATTTGTTACACTTTTGCGAGTGAAAACGAAATGGAACGTGGGTGGGAACTATGGGTCGGTGATCACGCGTTTTTACCTTGATTCTATTCCCAGGGCTTAGAATCAATTTAACGAGGGTCTTTTGCATTTGCAAAATGGCAAGGCAGGTGATCAAAATCGTAGCAGGCTTCTGTATCTCAGCCATTCGTAGGTTAGAGTGATCGATTTCGCTTTCTAAATCTTTCTAATTTCGAATTTTCGCGCCAAAGTACCTGATTCGGACTTAACTTCAACTATTGACTCTACGTTTAAAATAAATTTCTATCCTTCGTTTTTCGGATCGAATCAGTTTAGCAAGGGGGCGTTTCGTATATTTTTCACAATTGCAGTGGTCAGAAATTTTGAAAAATTTGTGTACTCTAAATATTCGGTTTATTTTTAATATCCGCTTTAGTATCCTTGGCTACTACTCTTTGATGTCATCGCTTTTCTTTGAACGACTGTATCAAGGAAGACATTATTAGATTCCAAAAGTGCTAAGGTTTCATTCGTTCCTTAAATTATTTTGATGATCAGAAATTGATATTGCGTTATCAAGATCTTTTTGGGGGGAGGGAGTTCATATGTCTTAGAACCCTGAAAAAAAAAGAAAAGGAAAAAAAGCAGGTGAATAGTATGGGAATTCAAACAATACTGGAATTAAAGTGGCAATTAAAGTAATATTCATTTAGGGTCATAGCGTGACAGGGAATAAGAACATGGGAGGTATATTAAATAAAGTAATTAAGAGGAAGAATAGACATCGGTGAATGCAGCGTTCTGTAATAAATTCCACGCGATACATCATGCTAATTTACGTTAATTTCACTATAAGATAAGGGGACGTACGAACTTCCTCCTCATTAGCATGTGAAAGCAATGTTTTGAATGGCACTGTAACTCTGATAAATGACCCACTATTCGATTGCAACTTTAAAAACAAAGAAATTTTCCAAGGTGTTCTAAAATGAACAGAAATTTCGCATTTTCCTTTTTATTAATATTCTTAGTAACAATGACTCGAAATTTTTGAACACTGTGAATTGTGCCCCATTAATGGATGTTGCTAAATGAATACAATTGACTTCTGAGAGATTAGAAAAAAAATTTCCAAAATTATCATTGCAAGATTGGTAATATAGTTTTATTATTGAATTCTCTAATGTAATTTATTGCTCAATTATTTATATATATTCACTATTTTGCCAAAGATAGCTTTGTTTGATTGGAAACTGAACGAATGCAACATAAAATAAGCGAGAAAATTATTTTCTTTCCTTTTTTTTTTTTTTTTTTTTTTTTTTT